>NW_028263276.1:0-254000 GCF_982192425.1 Myodes glareolus
AAGCAACACACCATTCCCTTCGTGCAGTGAATTGAAGTGTTGGAACAGAGTGCTTCTCTTTCATAAAAACGGATTAGTGTTTCTTGTGAATGCTTGTAAGTTGCTTAAGGCACTTTCAAAGGAAAGTGATTTTCTCTTAAAGGACATAATTTAGAAAGTGAAGCAACACTCCATTCACTTCGCACAGTGAATTGAAGTGTTGGAACAGACTGCTTCTCTTTCAGAGAAACGCATGTGAGTTTCTTCCTAATGCTTGCAAGTAGCTTAAGGCACTTTCAAAGGAAAATGATTTTCTCTGAAAGGACAGCATTTAGAAAGTGAAGCAACACTCCATTCCCTTCGTGCAGTGAATTGAAGTGTTGGAACAGAGTGCTTCTCTTTCATAGAAACGCATTAGTGTTTCTTGTGAATGCTTGCAAGTTGCTTAAGGCACTTTCAAAGGAAAGTGATTTTCTCTGAAAGGACATAATTTAGAAAGTGAAGCAACACTCCATTCACTTCTCACAGTGAATTGAAGTGTTGGAACAGACTGCTTCTCTTTCAGAGAAGCGCATGTGAGTTTTTTGTGAATGCTTGAAAGTAGTTTAAGGCACTTTCAAAAGAAAGTGATTTTCACTGAAAGGACAGCATTTAGAAAGTGAGGCAACACTCCATTCACTTCGCACAGTGAATTGAAGTGTTGGAACAGACTGCTTCTCTTTCAGAGAAACGCATGTGAGATTCTTCCTAATGCTTGCAAGTAGCTTAAGGCACTTTCAAAGGAAAGTGATTTTCTCTGAAAGGACAGCATTTAGAAAGTGAAGCAACACTCCATTCACTTCGCACAGTGAATTGAAGTGTTGGAACAGACTGCTTCTCTTTCAGAGAAACGCATGTGAGTTTCTTCCTAATGCTTGCAAGTAGCTTAAGGCACTATCAAAGGAAAGTGATTTTCTCTGAAAGGACAGCATTTAGAAAGTGAAGCAACACTCCATTCACTTCGCACAGTGAATTGAAGTGTTGGAACAGACTGCTTCTCTTTCAGAGAAACGCATGTGAGTTTCTGGTGAATGCTTGTAAGTAGCTTAAGGCACTTTCAAAGGAAAGTGATTTTCTCTGAAAGGACAGCATTTACAAAGTGAAGCAACACTCCATTCACTTCGCACAGTGAATTGAAGTGTTGGAACAGACTGCTTCTCTCTCAGAGAAACGCATGTTTGTTTCTGGTGAATACTTGTAAGTAGCTTAAGGCACTTTCAAAGGAAAGTGATTTTCTCTGAAAGGACAGCATTTAGAAAGTGAAGCAACACTCCATTCACTTCGAACAGTGAATTGAAGTGTTGGAACAGACTGCTTCTCTTTCAGAGAAATGCATGTGAGTTTCTGGTGAATGCTTGTAAGTAGCTTAAGGCACTTTCAAAGGAAAGTGATTTTCTCTGAAAGGACAGCATTTAGAAAGTGAGGCAGCACTCCATTCACTTCACACAGTGAACTGAAGTGTTGGAACAGACTGCTTCTCTTTCAGAGAAACGCATGTGAGTTTCTTCCTAATGCTTGCAAGTAGATTAAGGCACTTTCAAAGGAAAGTGATTTTCTCTGAAAGGACAGCATTTAGAAAGTGAGGCAACACTCCATTCACTTCGCACAGTGAATTGAAGTGTTGGAACAGACTGCTTCTCTTTCAGAGAAACGCATGTGAGTTTCTTCCTAATGCTTGCAAGTAGCTTAAGGCACTTTCAAAGGAAAGTGATTTTCTCTGAAAGGACATAATTTAGAAAGTGAAGCAACACTCCATTCACTTCGCACAGTGAATTGAAGTGTTGGAACAGACTGCTTCTCTTTCAAAGAAATGCATGTGAGTTTCTGTTGAATGCTTGTAAGTAGCTTAAGGCACTTTCAAAGGAGAGTGATTTTCTCTGAAAGGACAGCATTTAGAAAGTGAAGCAACACTCCATTCACTTCGCAAAGTGAATTGAAGTGTTGGAACAGACTGCTTCACTTTCAGAGAAACGCATGTGAGTTTCTGGTGAATGCTTGTAAGTAGCTTAAGGCACTTTCAAAGGAAAGTGATTTTCTCTGAGAGGACAGCATTTAGAAAGTGAGGCAACACTCCATTCACTTCACACAGTGATTTGAAGTGTTGGAACAGACTGCTTCTCTTTCAGAGAAACGCATGTAAGTTTCTTCCTAATGCTTGCAAGTAGCTTAAGGCACTTTCAAAGGAAAGTGATTTTCTCTGAGAGGACAGCATTTAGAAAGTGAGGCAACACTCCATTCACTTCACACAGTGATTTGAAGTGTTGGAACTGACTGCTTCACTTTCAGAGAAACGCATGTGAGTTTCTGGTGAATGCTTGTAAGTAGCTTAAGGCACTTTCAAAGGAAAGTGATTTTCTCTGAGAGGACAGCATTTAGAAAGTGAGGCAACACTCCATTCACTTCACACAGTGATTTGAAGTGTTGGAACAGACTGCTTCTCTTTCAGAGAAACGCATGTAAGTTTCTTCCTAATGCTTGCAAGTAGCTTAAGGCACTTTCAAAGGAAAGTGATTTTCTCAGAAAGGACAGCATTTAAAAAGTGAAGCAACACTCCATTCACTTCGGACAGTGAATTGAAGTGTTGGAACAGACTGCTTCTCTTTCAGAGAAACGCATGTGAGTTTCTGGTGAATGCTTGTAAGTAGCTTAAGGCACTTTCAAAGGAAAGTGATTTTCTCTTAAAGGACAGCATTTAGAAACTGAGGCAGCACTCCATTCACTTCACACAGTGAATTGAAGTGTTGGAACAGACTGCTTCTCTTTCAGAGTAATGCATGTGAGTTTCTGTTGAACGCTTGTAAGTAGCTTAAGGCACTTTCAAAGGAAAGTGATTTTCTCTGAACGTACAGCATTTAGAAAGTGAGGCAACTCTCCATTCACTTCACACAGTGAATTGAAGTGTTGGAACAGACTGCTTCTCTTTCAGAGAAACGCATGTGAGTTTCTTACTAATGCTTGCAAGTAGCTTAAGGCACTTTCAAAGGAAAGTGATTTTCTCTGAAAGGACAGCATTTAGAAAGTGAGGCAACACTCCATTCACTTCGCACAGTGAATTGAAGTGTTGGAACAGACTGCTTCTCTTTCAGAGAAACGCATGTGAGTTTCTTCCTAATGCTTGCAAGTAGCTTAAGGCACTTTCAAAGGAAAGTGATTTTCTCTGAAAGGACAGCATTTAGAAAGTGAAGCAACACTCCATTCACTTCGCACAGTGAATTGAAGTGTTGGAACAGACTGCTTCTCTTTCAGAGAAGCGCATGTGAGTTTTTTGTGAATGCTTGAAAGTAGTTTAAGGCACTTTCAAAGGAAAGTGATTTTCTCTGAAAGGACAGCATTTAGAAAGTGAGGCAACACTCCATTCACTTCGCATAGTGAATTGAAGTGTTGGAACAGACTGCTTCTCTTTCAGAGAAATGCATGTGAGTTTCTTCCTAATGCTTGCAAGTAGCTTAAGGCACTTTCAAAGGAAAGTGATTTTCTCTGAAAGGACAGCATTTAGAAAGTGAAGCAACACTCCATTCACTTCGTGCAGTGAATTGAAGTGTTGGAACAGAGTGCTTCTTTCATAGAAACGCATTAGTGTTTCTTGTGAATGCTTGCAAGTTGCTTAAGGCACTTTCAAAGGAAAGTGATTTTCCCTGAAAGGACATAATTTAGAAAGGGAAGCAACACTCCATTCACTTCGCACAGTGAATTGAAGTGTTGGAACAGACTGCTTCTCTTTCAGAGAAATGCATGTGAGTTTCTGTTGAATGCTTGTAAGTAGCTTAAGGCACTTTCAAAGGAAAGTGATTTTCTCTGAAAGGACAGCATTTAGAAAGTGAAGCAACACTCCATTCACTTTGCAGAATGAATTGAAGTGTTGGAACAGACTGCTTCACTTTCAGAGAAACGCATGTGAGTTTCTGTTGAATGCTTGTAAGTAGCTTAAGGCACTTTCAAAGGAAAGTGATTTTCTCTGAGATGACAGCATTTAGAAAGTGAGGCAACACTCCATTCACTTCACACAGTGAATTGAAGTGTTGGAACAGACTGCTTCTCTTTCAGAGAAACGCATGTGTGTTTCTTCCTAATGCTTGCAAGTAGTTTAAGGCACTTTCAAAGGAAAGTGATTTTCTCAGAAAGGACAGCATTCAGAAAGTGAAGCAACACTCCATTCACTTCGCACAGTGAAGTGAAGTGTTGGAACAGACTGCTTCTCTTTCAGAGAAACGCATGTGAGTTTCTTCCTAATGCTTGCAAGTAGCTTAAGGCACTTTCAAAGGAAAGTGATTTTCTCTGAAAGGACAGCATTTACAAAGTGAAGCAACACTCCATTCACTTCGCACAGTGAATTGAAGTGTTGGAATAGACTGCTTCTCTTTCAGAGAAACGCATGTGAGTTTCTGGTGAATGCTTGTAAGTAGCTTAAGGCACTTTCAAAGGAAAGTGATTTTCTCTGAAAGGACAGCATTTAGAAAGTGAAGCAACACTCCATTCACTTCGAACAGTGAATTGAAGTGTTGGAACAGACTGCTTCTCTTTCAGAGAAATGCATGTGAGTTTCTGTTGAATGCTTGTAAGTAGCTTAAGGCACTTTCAAAGGAAAGTGATTTTCTCTGAAAGGACAGCATTTAGAAAGTGAGGCAGCACTCCATTCACTTCACACAGTGAATTGAAGTGTTGGAACAGACTGCTTCTCTTTCAGAGAAACGCATGTGAGTTTCTTCCTAATGCTTGCAAGTAGCTTAAGGCACTTTCAAAGGAAAGTGATTTTCTCTGAAAGGACAGCATTTAGAACGTGAAGCAACACTCCATTCACTTCGCACAGTGAATGGAAGTGTTGGAACCGACTGCTTCTCTTTCAGAGAAACGCATGTGAATTTCTGGTGAATGCTTGTAAGAAGCTTAAGGCACTTTCAAAGGAGAGTGATTTTCTCTGAAAGGACAGCATTTAGAAAGTGAAGCAACACTCCATTCACTTCGTGCAGTGAATTGAAGTGTTGGAACAGACTGCTTCTCTTTCAGAGAAACGCATGTGAGTTTATTCCTAATGCTTGCAAGTAGCTTAAGGCACTTTCAAAGGAAAGTGATTTTCTCTGAAAGGACAGCATTTAGAAAGTGAAGCAACACTCCATTCACTTCGCACAGTGAATTGAAGTGTTGGAACAGAGTGCTTCTCTTTCAGAGAAACGCATGTGAGTTTCTTCCTAATGCTTGCAAGTAGCTTAAGGCACTTTCAAAGGAAAGTGATTTTCTCTGAAAGGACAGCATTTAGAAAGTGAAGCAACACTCCATTCACTTCGCACATTGAATTGAAGTGTTGGAACAGACTGCTTCTCTTTCAGAGAAACGCATGTGAGTTTCTGGTGAATGCTTGTAAGTAGCTTAAGACACTTTCAAAGAAAGTGATTTTCTCTGAAAGGACAGCATTTAGAAAGTGAAGCAACACTCCATTCACTTCGCACAGTGAATTGAAGTGTTGGAACAGACTGCTTCTCTTTTCGAGAAACGCATGTGAGTTTGTTGTGAATTCTTGCAAGTTGCTTAAGGCACTTTCAAAGGAAAGTGATTTTCTCTGAAAGGACAGCATTTAGAAACTGAAGCAACACTCCATTCACTTCGCACAGTGAATTGAAGTGTTGGAACAGACTGCTTCTCTTTAAGAGAAACGCCTGTGAGTTTTTTGTGTATGCTTGAAAGTAGTTTAAGGCACTTTCAAAGGAAAGTGATTTTCTCTTAAAGGACAGCATTTAGAAAGTGAAGCAACACTCCATTCACTTCGCACAGTGAATTGAAGTGTTGGAACAGACTGCTTCTCTTTCAGAGAAATGCATGTGAGTTTCTGTTGAATGCTTGTAAGTAGCTTAAGGCACTTTCAAAGGAAAATGATTTTCTCTGAAAGGACAGCATTTAGAAAGTGAAGCAACACTCCATTCCCTTCGTGCAGTGAATTGAAGTGTTGGAACAGAGTGCTTCTCTTTCATAGAAACGCATTAGTGTTTCTTGTGAATGCTTGCAAGTTGCTTAAGGCACTTTCAAAGGAAAGTGATTTTCTCTGAAAGGACATAATTTAGAAAGTGAAGCAACACTCCATTCACTTCGCACAGTGAATTGAAGTGTTGGAACAGACTGCTTCTCTTTCAGAGAAGCGCATGTGAGTTTTTTGTGAATGCTTGAAAGTAGTTTAAGGCACTTTCAAAGGAAAGTGATTTTCTCTGAAAGGACACCATTTAGAAAGTGAGGCAACACTCCATTCACTTCGCACAGTGAATTGAAGTGTTGGAACAGACTGCTTCTCTTTCAGAGAAACGCATGTGAGTTTCTTCCTAATGCTTGCAAGTAGCTTAAGGCACTTTCAAAGGAAAGTGATTTTCTCTGAAAGGACAGCATTTAGAAAGTGAAGCAACACTCCATTCACTTCGTGCAGTGAATTGAAGTGTTGTAACAGAGTGCTTCTCTTTCATAGAAACGCATTAGTGTTTCTTGTGAATGCTTGTGAGTTGCTTAAGGCACTTTCAAAGGAAAGTGATTTTCTCTGAAAGGACAGCACTTAGAAAGTGAAGCAACACTCCATTCACTTCGCACAGTGAATTGAAGTGTTGGAACGGACTGCTTCACTTTCAGAGAAACGCATGTGAGTTTCTGTTGAATGCTTGTAAGTAGATTAAGGCACTTTCAAAGGAAAGTGATTTTCTCTGAGATGACAGCATTTAGAAAGTGAGGCAACACTCCATTCACTTCACACAGTGAATTGAAGTGTTGGAACAGACTGCTTCTCTTTCAGAGAAACGCATGTGAGTTTCTTCCTAATGCTTGCAAGAAGCTTAAGGCACTTTCAAAGGAAAGTGATTTTCTCAGAAAGGACAGCATTTAGAAAGTGAAGCAACACTCCATTCACTTCGCACAGTGAATTGAAGTGTTGGAACAGACTGCTTCTCTTTCAGAGAAACGCATGTGAGTTTCTTCCTAATGCTTGCAAGTAGCTTAAGGCACTTTCAAAGGAAAGTGATTTTCTCTGAAAGGACAGCATTTACAAAGTGAAGCAACACTCCATTCACTTCGCACAGTGAATTGAAGTGTTGGAATAGACTGCTTCTCTTTCAGAGAAACGCATGTGAGTTTCTGGTGAATGCTTGTAAGTAGCTTAAGGCACTTTCAAAGGAAAGTGATTTTCTCTGAAAGGACAGCATTTAGAAAGTGAAGCAACACTCCATTCACTTCGAACAGTGAATTGAAGTGTTGGAACAGACTGCTTCTCTTTCAGAGAAATGCATGTGAGTTTCTGTTGAATGCTTGTAAGTAGCTTAAGGCACTTTCAAAGGAAAGTGATTTTCTCTGAAAGGACAGCATTTAGAAAGTGAGGCAGCACTCCATTCACTTCACACAGTGAATTGAAGTGTTGGAACAGACTGCTTCTCTTTCAGAGAAACGCATGTGAGTTTCTTCCTAATGCTTGCAAGTAGCTTAAGGCACTTTCAAAGGAAAGTGATTTTCTCTGAAAGGACAGCATTTAGAACGTGAAGCAACACTCCATTCACTTCGCACAGTGAATGGAAGTGTTGGAACCGACTGCTTCTCTTTCAGAGAAACGCATGTGAATTTCTGGTGAATGCTTGTAAGAAGCTTAAGGCACTTTCAAAGGAGAGTGATTTTCTCTGAAAGGACAGCATTTAGAAAGTGAAGCAACACTCCATTCACTTCGTGCAGTGAATTGAAGTGTTGGAACAGACTGCTTCTCTTTCAGAGAAACGCATGTGAGTTTATTCCTAATGCTTGCAAGTAGCTTAAGGCACTTTCAAAGGAAAGTGATTTTCTCTGAAAGGACAGCATTTAGAAAGTGAAGCAACACTCCATTCACTTCGCACAGTGAATTGAAGTGTTGGAACAGAGTGCTTCTCTTTCAGAGAAACGCATGTGAGTTTCTTCCTAATGCTTGCAAGTAGCTTAAGGCACTTTCAAAGGAAAGTGATTTTCTCTGAAAGGACAGCATTTAGAAAGTGAAGCAACACTCCATTCACTTCGCACATTGAATTGAAGTGTTGGAACAGACTGCTTCTCTTTCAGAGAAACGCATGTGAGTTTCTGGTGAATGCTTGCAAGTAGCTTAAGGCACTTTCAAAGGAAAGTGATTTTCTCTGAAAGGACAGCATTTAGGAAGTGAAGCAACACTCCATTCACTTCGCAGAGTGAATTGAAGTATTGGAACAGACTGCTTCTCTTTCAGAGAAACGCATGTGAGTTTCTGTTGAATGCTTGTAAGTAGCTTAAGGCACTTTCAAAGGAAAGTGATTTTCTCTGAAAGGACAGCATTTAGAAAATGAAGCAACACTCCATTCACTTCGCAGAGTGAATTGAAGTATTGGAACAGACTGCTTCTCTTTCAGAGAAACGCATGTGAGTTTCTGGTGAATGCTTGTAAGTAGCTTAAGACACTTTCAAAGAAAGTGATTTTCTCTGAAAGGACAGCATTTAGAAAGTGAAGCAACACTCCATTCACTTCGCACAGTGAATTGAAGTGTTGGAACAGACTGCTTCTCTTTTCGAGAAACGCATGTGAGTTTGTTGTGAATTCTTGCAAGTTGCTTAAGGCACTTTCAAAGGAAAGTGATTTTCTCTGAAAGGACAGCATTTAGAAACTGAAGCAACACTCCATTCACTTCGCACAGTGAATTGAAGTGTTGGAACAGACTGCTTCTCTTTAAGAGAAACGCCTGTGAGTTTTTTGTGAATGCTTGAAAGTAGTTTAAGGCACTTTCAAAGGAAAGTGATTTTCTCTTAAAGGACAGCATTTAGAAAGTGAAGCAACACTCCATTCACTTCGCACAGTGAATTGAAGTGTTGGAACAGACTGCTTCTCTTTCAGAGAAATGCATGTGAGTTTCTGTTGAATGCTTGTAAGTAGCTTAAGGCACTTTCAAAGGAAAATGATTTTCTCTGAAAGGACAGCATTTAGAAAGTGAAGCAACACTCCATTCCCTTCGTGCAGTGAATTGAAGTGTTGGAACAGAGTGCTTCTCTTTCATAGAAACGCATTAGTGTTTCTTGTGAATGCTTGCAAGTTGCTTAAGGCACTTTCAAAGGAAAGTGATTTTCTCTGAAAGGACATAATTTAGAAAGTGAAGCAACACTCCATTCACTTCGCACAGTGAATTGAAGTGTTGGAACAGACTGCTTCTCTTTCAGAGAAGCGCATGTGAGTTTTTTGTGAATGCTTGAAAGTAGTTTAAGGCACTTTCAAAGGAAAGTGATTTTCTCTGAAAGGACACCATTTAGAAAGTGAGGCAACACTCCATTCACTTCGCACAGTGAATTGAAGTGTTGGAACAGACTGCTTCTCTTTCAGAGAAACGCATGTGAGTTTCTTCCTAATGCTTGCAAGTAGCTTAAGGCACTTTCAAAGGAAAGTGATTTTCTCTGAAAGGACAGCATTTAGAAAGTGAAGCAACACTCCATTCACTTCGTGCAGTGAATTGAAGTGTTGTAACAGAGTGCTTCTCTTTCATAGAAACGCATTAGTGTTTCTTGTGAATGCTTGTGAGTTGCTTAAGGCACTTTCAAAGGAAAGTGATTTTCTCTGAAAGGACAGCACTTAGAAAGTGAAGCAACACTCCATTCACTTCGCACAGTGAATTGAAGTGTTGGAACGGACTGCTTCACTTTCAGAGAAACGCATGTGAGTTTCTGTTGAATGCTTGTAAGTAGATTAAGGCACTTTTAAAGGAAAGTGATTTTCTCTGAGATGACAGCATTTAGAAAGTGAGGCAACACTCCATTCACTTCACACAGTGAATTGAAGTGTTGGAACAGACTGCTTCTCTTTCAGAGAAACGCATGTGAGTTTCTTCCTAATGCTTGCAAGAAGCTTAAGGCACTTTCAAAGGAAAGTGATTTTCTCAGAAAGGACAGCATTTAGAAAGTGAAGCAACACTCCATTCACTTCGCACAGTGAATTGAAGTGTTGGAACAGACTGCTTCTCTTTCAGAGAAACGCATGTGAGTTTCTTCCTAATGCTTGCAAGTAGCTTAAGGCACTTTCAAAGGAAAGTGATTTTCTCTGAAAGGACAGCATTTACAAAGTGAAGCAACACTCCATTCACTTCGCACAGTGAATTGAAGTTTTGGAACAGACTGCTTCTCTTTCAGAGAAACGCATGTGAGTTTCTGTTGAATGCTTGTAAGTACCTTAAGGCACTTTCAAAGGAAAGTGATTTTCTCTGAAAGGACAGCATTTAGAAAGTGAAGCAACACTCCATTCACTTCGCAGAGTGAATTGAAGTGTTGGAACAGACTGCTTCTCTTTCAGAGAAATGCATGTGAGTTTCTGGTGAATGCTTGTAAGTAGCTTAAGGCACTTTCAAAGGAAAGTGATTTTCTCTGAAAGGACAGCATTTAGAAAGTGAGGCAGCACTCCATTCACTTCACACATGAATTGAAGTGTTGGAACAGACTGCTTCTCTTTCAGAGAAACGCATGTGAGTTTCTTCCTAATGCTTGCAAGTGGCTTAAGGCACTTTCAAAGGAAAGTGATTTTCTCAGAAAGGACAGCATTTAGAAAGTGAAGCAACACTCCATTCACTTCGCACAGTGAATTGAAGTGTTGAAACAGACTGCTTCTCTTTCAGAGAAACACATGTGAGTTTCTTCCTAATGCTTGAAAGTAGCTTAAGGCACTTTCAAAGGAAAGTGATTTTCTCTGAAAGGACAGCATTTAGAAAGTGAAGCAACACTCCATTCACTTCGCACAGTGAATTGAAGTGTTGGAACAGACTGCTTCTCTTTCAGAGAAACGCATGTGTGTTTCTGATGAATGCTTGTGAGTAGCTTAAGGCACTTTCAAAGGAAAGTGATTTTCTCTGAAAGGACAGCATTTAGAAAGTGAAGCAACACTCCCTTCACTTCGAACAATGAATTGAAGTGTTGGATCAGACTGCTTCTCTTTCAGAGAAATGCATGTGAGTTTCTGTTGAATGCTTGTAAGTAGCTTAAGGCACTTTCAAAGGAAAGTGATTTTCTCTGAAAGGACAGCATTTTGAAAGTGAGGCAACACTCCATTCACTTCACACAGTGAATTGAAGTTTTGGAACAGACTGCTTCTCTTTCAGAGAAACGCATGTGAGTTTATTCCTAATGCTTGCAAGTAGCTTAAGGCACTTTCAAAGGAAAGTGATTTTCTCTGAAAGGACAGCATTTAGAAAGTGAAGCAACACTCCATTCACTTCGCACAGTGCATTGAAGTGTTGGAACAGACTGCTTCTCTTTCAGAGAAACGCATGTGAGTTTCTTCCTAATGCTTGCAAGTAGCTTAAGGCACTTTCAAAGGAAAGTGATTTTCTCTGAAAGGACAGCATTTAGAAAGTGAAGCAACACTCCATTCACTTCGCACATTGAATTGAAGTGTTGGAACAGACTGCTTCTCTTTCAGAGAAACGCATGTGAGTTTCTGGTGAATGCTTGCAAGTAGCTTAAGGCACTTTCAAAGGAAAGTGATTTTCTCTGAAAGGACAGCATTTAGAAAGTGAAGCAACACTCCATTCACTTCGCAGAGTGAATTGAAGTATTGGAACAGACTGCTTCTCTTTCAGAGAAACGCATGTGAGTTTCTGTTGAATGCTTGTAAGTAGCTTAAGGCACTTTCAAAGGAAAGTGATTTTCTCTGAAAGGACAGCATTTAGAAAATGAAGCAACACTCCATTCTCTTCGCAGAGTGAATTGAAGTATTGGAACAGACTGCTTCTCTTTCAGAGAAACGCATGTGAGTTTCTGGTGAATGCTTGTAAGTAGCTTAAGACACTTTCAAAGGAAAGTGATTTTCTCTGAAAGGACAGCATTTAGAAAGTGAAGCAACACTCCATTCACTTCGCACAGTGAATTGAAGTGTTGGAACAGACTCCTTCTCTTTTCGAGAAACGCATGTGAGTTTGTTGTGAATTCTTGCAAGTTGCTTAAGGCACTTTCAAAGGAAAGTGATTTTCTCTGAAAGGACAGCATTTAGAAACTGAAGCAACACTCCATTCACTTCGCACAGTGAATTGAAGTGTTGGAACAGACTGCTTCTCTTTAAGAGAAACGCATGTGAGTTTTTTGTGAATGCTTGAAAGTAGTTAAAGGCACTTTCAAAGGAAAGTGATTTTCTCTTAAAGGACAGCATTTAGAAAGTGAAGCAACACTCCATTCACTTCGCACAGTGAATTGAAGTGTTGGAACAGACTGCTTCTCTTTCAGAGAAACGCATGTGAGTTTCTGTTGAATGCTTGTAAGTAGCTTAAGGCACTTTCAAAGGAAAATGATTTTCTCTGAAAGGACAGCATTTAGAAAGTGAAGCAACACTCCATTCCCTTCGTGCAGTGAATTGAAGTGTTGGAACAGAGTGCTTCTCTTTCATAGAAACGCATTAGTGTTTCTTGTGAATGCTTGCAAGTTGCTTAAGGCACTTTCAAAGGAAAGTGATTTTCTCTGAAAGGACATAATTTAGAAAGTGAAGCAACACTCCATTCACTTCGCACAGTGAATTGAAGTGTTGGAACAGAGTGCTTCTCTTTCATAGAAACGCATTAGTGCTTCTTGTGAATGCTTGCAAGTTGCTTAAGGCACTTTCAAAGGAAAGTGATTTTCTCTGAAAGGACAGCATTTAGAAAGTGAGGCAGCACTCCATTCACTTCGCACTGTGAATTGAAGTGTTGGAACAGACTGCTTCTCTTTCAGAGAAACGCATGTGAGTTTCTTCCTAATGCTTGCAAGTAGCTTAAGGCACTTTCAAAGGAAAGTGATTTTCTCTGAAAGGACAGCATTTACAAAGTGAAGCAACACTCCATTCACTTCGCACAGTGAATTGAAGTGTTGGAACAGACTGCTTCTCTTTAAGAGAAACGCATGTGAGTTTTTTGTGAATGCTTGAAAGTAGTTAAAGGCACTTTCAAAGGAAAGTGATTTTCTCTGAAAGGACATAATTTAGAAAGTGAAGCAACACTCCATTCACTTCGCACAGTGAATTGAAGTGTTGGAACAGAGTGCTTCTCTTTCATAGAAACGCATTAGTGTTTCTTGTGAATGCTTGTGAGTTGCTTAAGGCACTTTCAAAGGAAAGTGATTTTCTCTGAAAGGACATAATTTAAAAAGTGAAGCAACACTCCATTCACTTCGCACAGTGAATTGAAGTGTTGGAACAGACTGCTTCTCTTTCAGAGAAATGCATGTGAGTTTCGGTTGAATGCTTGTAAGTAGCTTAAGGCACTTTCAAAGGAAAGTGATTTTCTCTGAAAGGACAGCACTTAGAAAGTGAAGCAACACTCCATTCACTTCGCACAGTGAATTGAAGTGTTGGAACGGACTGCTTCACTTTCAGAGAAACGCATGTGAGTTTCTGTTGAATGCTTGTAAGTAGCTTAATGCACTTTCAAAGGAAAGTGATTTTCTCTGAGATGACAGCATTTAGAAAGTGAGGCAACACTCCATTCACTTCACACAGTGAATTGAAGTGTTGGAACAGACTGCTTGTCTTTCAGAGAAACGCATGTGAGTTTCTTCCTAATGCTTGCAAGTAGCTTAAGGCACTTTCAAAGGAAAGTGATTTTCTCAGAAAGGACAGCATTTAGAAAGTGAAGCAACACGCCATTCACTTCGCACAGTGAATTGAAGTGTTGGAACAGACTGCTTCTCTTTCAGAGAAACGCATGTGAGTTTCTTCCTAATGCTTGCAAGTAGCTTAAGGCACTTTCAAAGGAAAGTGATTTTCTCTGAAAGGACAGCATTTACAAAGTGAAGCAACACTCCATTCACTTCGCACAGTGAATTGAAGTGTTGGAACAGACTGCTTCTCTTTCAGAGAAACGCATGTGAGTTTCTGGTGAATGCTTGTAAGTAGCTTAAGGCACTTTCAAAGGAAAGTGATTTTCTCTGAAAGGACAGCATTTAGAAAGTGAAGCAACACTCCATTCACTTCGCAGAGTGAATTGAAGTGTTGGAACAGACTGCTTCTCTTTCAGAGAAATGCATGTGAGTTTCTGTTGAATGCTTGTAAGTAGCTTAAGGCACTTTCAAAGGAAAGTGATTTTCTCTGAAAGGACAGCATTTAGAAAGTGAGGCAGCACTCCATTCACTTCACACATGAATTGAAGTGTTGGAACAGACTGCTTCTCTTTCAGAGAAACGCATGTGAGTTTCTTCCTAATGCTTGCAAGTGGCTTAAGGCACTTTCAAAGGAAAGTGATTTTCTCTGAAAGGACAGCATTTAGAAAGTGAGGCAACACTCCATTCACTTCGCACAGTGAATTGAAGTGTTGGAACAGACTGCTTCTCTTTCAGAGAAACGCATGTGAGTTTCTTCCTAATGCTTGCAAGTAGCTTAAGGCACTTTCAAAGGAAAGTGATTTTCTCTGAAAGGACAGCATTTAGAAAGTGAAGCAACACTCCATTCACTTCGCACAGTGAATTGAAGTGTTGGAACCGACTGCTTCTCTTTCTGTGAAACGCATGAGAGTTTCTGGTGAATGCTTGTAAGAAGCTTAAGGCACTTTCAAAGGAAAGTGATTTTCTCTGAAAGGACAGCATTTAGAAAGTGAAGCAACACTCCATTCACTTCGTGCAGTGAATTGAAGTGTTGGAACAGACTGCTTCTCTTTCAGAGAAACGCATTAGTGTTTCTTGTGAATGCTTGCAAGTTGCTTAAGGCACTTTCAAAGGAAAGTGATTTTCTCTGAAAGGACAGCAGTTAGAAAGTGAAGCAACACTCCCTTCACTTCGAACAGTGAATTGAAGTGTTGGAACAGACTGCTTCTCTTTCAGAGTAATGCATGTGAGTTTCTGTTGAATGCTTGTAAGTAGCTTAAGGCACTTTCAAAGGAAAGTGATTTTCTCTGAAAGGACAGCATTTAGAAAGTGAAGCAACACTCCATTCACTTCGCACAGTGAATTGAAGTGTTGGAACCGACTGCTTCTCTTTCAGTGAAACGCATGAGAGTTTCTGGTGAATGCTTGTAAGAAGCTTAAGGCACTTTCAAAGGAAAGTGATTTTCTCTGAAAGGACAGCATTTAGAAAGTGAAGCAACACTCCATTCACTTCGTGCAGTGAATTGAAGTGTTGGAACAGACTGCTTCTCTTTCAGAGAAACGCATTAGTGTTTCTTGTGAATGCTTGCAAGTTGCTTAAGGCACTTTCAAAGGAAAGTGATTTTCTCTGAAAGGACAGCAGTTAGAAAGTGAAGCAACACTCCCTTCACTTCGAACAGTGAATTGAAGTGTTGGAACAGACTGCTTCTCTTTCAGAGTAATGCATGTGAGTTTCTGTTGAATGCTTGTAAGTAGCTTAAGGCACTTTCAAAGGAAAGTGATTTTCTCTGAAAGGACAGCATTTAGAAAGTGAGGCAACACTCCATTCACTTCGCACAGTGAATTGAAGTATTGGAACAGACTGCTTCTCTTTCAGAGAAACGCATGTGAGTTTCTTCCTAATGCTTGCAAGTAGCTTAAGGCACTTTCAAAGGAAAGTGATTTTCTCTGAAAGGACAGCATTTAGAAAGTGAGGCAACACTCCATTCACTTCGCACAGTGAATTGAAGTGTTGGAACAGACTGCTTCTCTTTCAGAGAAACGCATGTGAGTTTCTTCCTAATGCTTGCAAGTAGCTTAAGGCACTTTCAAAGGAAAGTGATTTTCTCTGAAAGGACAGCATTTAGAAAGTGAAGCAACACTCCATTCACTTCGCACATTGAATTGAAGTGTTGGAACAGACTGCTTCTCTTTCAGAGAAACACATGTGAGTTTCTGTTGAATGCTTGTAAGTAGCTTAAGGCACTTTCAAAGGAAAGTGATTTTCTCTGAAAGGACAGCATTTAGAAAGTGAAGCAACACTCCATTCACTTCCCAGAGTGAATTGAAGTATTGGAACAGACTGCTTCTCTTTCAGAGAAACGCATGTGAGTTTCTGTTAAATGCTTGTAAGTAGCTTAAGGCACTTTCAAAGGAAAGTGATTTTCTCTGAAAGCACAGCATTTAGAAAGTGAGGCAACACTCTTTTCACTTCACACAGTGAATTGAAGTGTTGGAACAGACTGCTTCTCTTTCAGAGAAACGCATGTGAGTTTCTTCCTAATGCTTGCAAGTAGCTTAAGGCACTATCAAAGGAAAGTGATTTTCTCTGAAAGGACAGCATTTAGAAAGTGAAGCAACACTACATTCACTTCGCACAGTGAATTGAAGTGTTGGAACAGACTGCTTCTCTTTCAGAGAAGTGCATGTGAGTTTTTTGTGAATGCTTGAAAGTAGTTTAAGGCACTTTCAAAGGAAAGTGATTTTCTCTGAAAGGACAGCATTTAGAAAGTGAGGCAACACTCCATTCACTTCGCACAGTGAATTGAAGTGTTGGAACAGACTGCTTCTCTTTCAGAGAAATGCATGTGAGTTTCTTCCTAATGCTTGCAAGTAGCTTAAGGCACTTTCAAAGGAAAGTGATTTTCTCTGAAAGGACAGCATTTAGAAAGTGAAGCAACACTCCATTCACTTCGTGCAGTGAATTGAAGTGTTGGAACAGAGTGCTTCTCTTTCATAGAAACGCATTAGTGTTTCTTGTGAATGCTTGCAAGTTGCTTAAGGCACTTTCAAAGGAAAGTGATTTTCTCTGAAAGGACATAATTTAGAAAGGGAAGCAACACTCCATTCACTTCGCACAGTGAATTGAAGTGTTGGAACAGACTGCTTCTCTTTCAGAGAAATGCATGTGAGTTTCTGTTGAATGCTTGTAAGTAGCTTAAGGCACTTTCAAAGGAAAGTGATTTTCTCTGAAAGGACAGCATTTAGAAAGTGAAGCAACACTCCATTCACTTCGCACAGTGAATTGAAGTGTTGGAACAGACTGCTTCTCTTTCAGAGAAACGCATGTGAGTTTCTGGTGAATGCTTGTAAGTAGCTTAAGGCACTTTCAAAGGAAAGTGATTTTCTCTGAAATGACAGCATTTAGAAAGTGAAGCAACACTCCATTCACTTCGCACAGTGAATTGAAGTGTTGGAACAGACTGCTTCTCTTTCAGAGAAATGCATGTGAGTTTCTTTTGAGTGCTTGTAAGTAGCTTAAGGCATTTTCAAAGGAAAGTGATTTTCTCTGAAAGGACAGCATTTAGAAAGTGAAGCAACACTCCATTCACTTCGTGCAGTGAATTGAAGTGTTGGAACAGAGTGCTTCTCTTTCATAGAAACGCATTAGTGTTTCTTGTGAATGCTTGCAAGTTGCTTAAGGCACTTTCAAAGGAAAGTGATTTTCTCTGAAAGGACATAATTTAGAAAGGGAAGCAACACTCCATTCACTTCGCACAGTGAATTGAAGTGTTGGAACAGACTGCTTCTCTTTCAGAGAAATGCATGTGAGTTTCTGTTGAATGCTTGTAAGTAGCTTAAGGCAATTTCAAAGGAAAGTGATTTTCTCTGAAAGGACAGCATTTAGAAAGTGAAGCAACACTCCATTCACTTCGCAGAGTGAATTGAAGTGTTGGAACAGACTGCTTCACTTTCAGAGAAATGCATGTGAGTTTCTGTTGAATGCTTGTAAGTAGCTTAAGGCACTTTCAAAGGAAAGTGATCTTCTCTGAGATGACAGCATTTAGAAAGTGAGGCAACACTCCATTCACTTCACACAGTGAATTTAAGTGTTGGAACAGACTGCTTCTCTTTCAGAGAAACGCATGTGTGTTTCTTCCTAATGCTTGCAAGTAGTTTAAGGCACTTTGAAAGGAAAGTGATTTTCTCAGAAAGGACAGCATTTAGAAAGTGAAGCAACACTCCATTCACTTCGCACAGTGAATTGAAGTGTTGGAACAGACTGCTTCTCTTTCAGAGAAACGCATGTGAGATTCTTCCTAATGCTTGCAAGTAGCTTAAGGCACTTTCAAAGGAAAGTGATTTTCTCTGAAAGGACAGCATTTACAAAGTGAAGCAACACTCCATTCACTTCGCACAGTGAATTGAAGTGTTGGAACAGACTGCTTCTCTTTCAGAGAAACGCATGTGAGTTTCTGGTGAATGCTTGTAAGTAGCTTAAGGCACTTTCAAAGGAAAGTGATTTTCTCTGAAAGGACAGCATTTAGAAAGTGAAGCAACACTCCATTCACTTCGAACAGTGAATTGAAGTGTTGGAACAGACTGCTTCTCTTTCAGAGAAATGCATGTGAGTTTCTGGTGAATGCTTGTAAGTAGCTTAAGGCACTTTCAAAGGAAAGTGATTTTCTCTGAAAGGACAGCATTTAGAAAGTGAGGCAGCACTCCATTCACTTCACACAGTGAATTGAAGTGTTGGAACAGACTGCTTCTCTTTCAGAGAAATGCATGTGAGTTTCTTCCTAATGCTTGCAAGTAGCTTAAGGCACTTTCAAAGGAAAGTGATTTTCTCTGAAAGGACAGCATTTAGAACGTGAAGCAACACTCCATTCACTTCGCACAGTGAATGGAAGTGTTGGAACCGACTGCTTCTCTTTCAGAGAAACGCATGTGAGTTTCTGGTGAATGCTTGTAAGAAGCTTAAGGCACTTTCAAAGGAAAGTGATTTTCTCTGAAAGGACAGCATTTAGAAAGTGAAGCAACACTCCATTCACTTCGTGCAGTGAATTGAAGTGTTGGAACAGACTGCTTCTCTTTCAGAGAAACGCATTAGTGTTTCTTGTGAATGCTTGTAAGTTGCTTAAGGCACTTTCAAAGGAAAGTGATTTTCTCTGAAAGGACAGCATTTAGAAAGTGAAGCAACACTCCATTCACTTCGCACAGTGAATTGAAGTGTTGGAACAGACTGCTTCTCTTTCAGAGAAATGCATGTGAGTTTCTGTTGAATGCTTGTAAGTAGCTTAAGGCACTTTCAAAGGAAAGTGATTTTCTCTGAAAGGACAGCATTTAGAAAGTGAAGCAACACTCCATTCACTTCGCACAGTGAATTGAAGTGTTGGAACAGACTGCTTCTCTTTCAGAGAAACGCATGTGAGATTCTTCCTAATGCTTGCAAGTAGCTTAAGGCACTTTCAAAGGAAAGTGATTTTCTCTGAAAGGACAGCATTTAGAAAGTGAGGCAACACTCCATTCACTTCGCACAGTGAATTGAAGTGTTGGAACAGACTGCTTCTCTTTCAGAGAAACGCATGTGAGTTTCTTCCTAATGCTTGCAAGTAGCTTAAGGCACTATCAAAGGAAAGTGATTTTCTCTGAAAGGACAGCATTTAGAAAGTGAAGCAACACTCCATTCACTTCGCACAGTGAATTGAAGTGTTGGAACAGACTGCTTCTCTTTCAGAGAAGTGCATGTGAGTTTTTTGTGAATGCTTGAAAGTAGTTTAAGGCACTTTCAAAGGAAAGTGATTTTCTCTGAAAGAACAGCATTTAGAAAGTGAGGCAACACTCCATTCACTTCGCACAGTGAATTGAAGTGTTGGAACAGACTGCTTCTCTTTCAGAGAAATGCATGTGAGTTTCTGGTGAATGCTTGTAAGTAGCTTAAGGCACTTTCAAAGGAAAGTGATTTTCTCTGAAAGGACAGCATTTAGAAAGTGAAGCAACACTCCATTCACTTCGTGCAGTGAATTGAAGTGTTGGGACAGAGTGCTTCTCTTTCATAGAAACGCATTAGTGTTTCTTGTGAATGCTTGCAAGTTGCTTAAGGCACTTTCAAAGGAAAGTGATTTTCTCTGAAAGACATAATTTAGAAAGGGAAGCAACACTCCATTCACTTCGCACAGTGAATTGAAGTGTTGGAACAGACTGCTTCTCTTTCAGAGAAATGCATGTGAGTTTCTGTTGAATGCTTGTAAGTAGCTTAAGGCACTTTCAAAGGAAAGTGATTTTCTCTGAAAGGACAGCATTTAGAAAGTGAAGCAACACTCCATTCACTTCGCAGAGTGAATTGAAGTGTTGGAACAGACTGCTTCACTTTCAGAGAAACGCATGTGAGTTTCTGTTGAATGCTTGTAAGTAGCTTAAGGCACTTTCAAAGGAAAGTGATCTTCTCTGAGATGACAGCATTTAGAAAGTGAGGCAACACTCCATTCACTTCACACAGTGAATTGAAGTGTTGGAACAGACTGCTTCTCTTTCAGAGAAACGCATGTGTGTTTCTTCCTAATGCTTGCAAGTAGTTTAAGGCACTTTGAAAGGAAAGTGATTTTCTCAGAAAGGACAGCATTTAGAAAGTGAAGCAACACTCCATTCACTTCGCACAGTGAATTGAAGTGTTGGAACAGACTGCTTCTCTTTCAGTTAAACGCATGTGAGTTTCTTCCTAATGCTTGCAAGTAGCTTAAGGCACTTTCAAAGGAAAGTGATTTTCTCTGAAAGGACAGCATTTACAAAGTGAAGCAACACTCCATTCACTTCGCACAGTGAATTGAAGTGTTGGAACCGACTGCTTCTCTTTCAGAGAAACGCATGTGAGTTTCTGGTGAATGCTTGTAAGAAGCTTAAGGCACTTTCAAAGGAAAGTGATTTTCTCTGAAAGGACAGCATTTAGAAAGTGAAGCAACACTCCATTCACTTCGTGCAGTGAATTGAAGTGTTGGAACAGACTGCTTCTCTTTCAGAGAAACGCATTAGTGTTTCTTGTGAATGCTTGTAAGTTGCTTAAGGCACTTTCAAAGGAAAGTGATTTTCTCTGAAAGGACAGCATTTAGAAAGTGAAGCAACACTCCATTCACTTCGCACAGTGAATTGAAGTGTTGGAACAGACTGCTTCTCTTTCAGAGAAATGCATGTGAGTTTCTGTTGAATGCTTGTAAGTAGCTTAAGGCACTTTCAAAGGAAAGTGATTTTCTCTGAAAGGACAGCATTTAGAAAGTGAAGCAACACTCCATTCACTTCGCACAGTGAATTGAAGTGTTGGAACAGACTGCTTCTCTTTCAGAGAAACGCATGTGAGATTCTTCCTAATGCTTGCAAGTAGCTTAAGGCACTTTCAAAGGAAAGTGATTTTCTCTGAAAGGACAGCATTTAGAAAGTGAGGCAACACTCCATTCACTTCGCACAGTGAATTGAAGTGTTGGAACAGACTGCTTCTCTTTCAGAGAAACGCATGTGAGTTTCTTCCTAATGCTTGCAAGTAGCTTAAGGCACTATCAAAGGAAAGTGATTTTCTCTGAAAGGACAGCATTTAGAAAGTGAAGCAACACTCCATTCAATTCGCACAGTGAATTGAAGTGTTGGAACAGACTGCTTCTCTTTCAGAGAAGTGCATGTGAGTTTTTTGTGAATGCTTGAAAGTAGTTTAAGGCACTTTCAAAGGAAAGTGATTTTCTCTGAAAGAACAGCATTTAGAAAGTGAGGCAACACTCCATTCACTTCGCACAGTGAATTGAAGTGTTGGAACAGACTGCTTCTCTTTCAGAGAAATGCATGTGAGTTTCTGGTGAATGCTTGTAAGTAGCTTAAGGCACTTTCAAAGGAAAGTGATTTTCTCTGAAAGGACAGCATTTAGAAAGTGAAGCAACACTCCATTCACTTCGTGCAGTGAATTGAAGTGTTGGGACAGAGTGCTTCTCTTTCATAGAAACGCATTAGTGTTTCTTGTGAATGCTTGCAAGTTGCTTAAGGCACTTTCAAAGGAAAGTGATTTTCTCTGAAAGACATAATTTAGAAAGGGAAGCAACACTCCATTCACTTCGCACAGTGAATTGAAGTGTTGGAACAGACTGCTTCTCTTTCAGAGAAATGCATGTGAGTTTCTGTTGAATGCTTGTAAGTAGCTTAAGGCACTTTCAAAGGAAAGTGATTTTCTCTGAAAGGACAGCATTTAGAAAGTGAAGCAACACTCCATTCACTTCGCAGAGTGAATTGAAGTGTTGGAACAGACTGCTTCACTTTCAGAGAAACGCATGTGAGTTTCTGTTGAATGCTTGTAAGTAGCTTAAGGCACTTTCAAAGGAAAGTGATCTTCTCTGAGATGACAGCATTTAGAAAGTGAGGCAACACTCCATTCACTTCACACAGTGAATTGAAGTGTTGGAACAGACTGCTTCTCTTTCAGAGAAACGCATGTGTGTTTCTTCCTAATGCTTGCAAGTAGTTTAAGGCACTTTGAAAGGAAAGTGATTTTCTCAGAAAGGACAGCATTTAGAAAGTGAAGCAACACTCCATTCACTTCGCACAGTGAATTGAAGTGTTGGAACAGACTGCTTCTCTTTCAGTTAAACGCATGTGAGTTTCTTCCTAATGCTTGCAAGTAGCTTAAGGCACTTTCAAAGGAAAGTGATTTTCTCTGAAAGGACAGCATTTACAAAGTGAAGCAACACTCCATTCACTTCGCACAGTGAATTGAAGTGTTGGAACAGACTGCTTCTCTTTCAGAGAAACGCATGTGAGTTTCTGTTGAATGCTTGTAAGTAGCTTAAGGTACTTTCAAAGGAAAGTGATTTTCTCTGAAAGGACAGCATTTAGAAAGTGAAGCAACACTCCATTCACTTCGAACAGTGAATTGAAGTGTTGGAACAGACTGCTTCTCTTTCAGAGAAATGCATGTGAGTTTCTGGTGAATGCTTGAAAGTAGCTTAAGGCACTTTCAAAGGAAAGTGATTTTCTCTGAAAGGACAGCATTTAGAAAGTGAAGCAACACTCCATTCACTTCACACAGTGAATTGAAGTGTTGGAACAGACTGCTTCTCTTTCAGAGAAATGCATGTGAGTTTCTTGTGAATGCTTGCAAGTAGCTTAAGGCACTTTCAAAGGAAAGTGATTTTCTCTGAAAGGACAGCATTTAGAAAGTGAAGCAACACTCCATTCACTTCGCACAGTGAATGGAAGTGTTGGAACCGACTGCTATTCTTTCAGAGAAACGCATGTGAGTTTCTGGTGAATGCTTGTAAGAAGCTTAAGGCACTTTCAAAGGAAAGTGATTTTCTCTGAAAGGACAGCATTTAGAATGTGAAGCAACACTCCATTCACTTCGTGCAGTGAATTGAAGTGTTGGAACAGACTGCTTCTCTTTCAGAGAAACGCATTAGTGTTTCTTGTGAATGCTTGCAAGTTGCTTAAGGCACTTTCAAAGGAAAGTGATTTTCTCTGAAAGGACAGCATTTAGAAAGTGAAGCAACACTCCATTCACTTCGCACAGTGAATTGAAGTGTTGGAACAGACTGCTTCTCTTTCAGAGAAATGCATGTGAGTTTCTGTTGAATGCTTGTAAGTAGCTTAAGGCACTTTCAAAGGAAAGTGATTTTCTCTGAAAGGACAGCATTTAGAAAGTGAAGCAACACTCCATTCACTTCGCACAGTGAATTGAAGTGTTGGAACAGACTGCTTCTCTTTCAGAGAAACGCATGTGAGTTTCTTCCTAATGCTTGCAAGTAGCTTAAGGCACTTTCAAAGGAAAGTGATTTTCTCAGAAAGGACAGCATTTAGAAAGTGAAGCAACACTCCATTCACTTCGCACAGTGAATTGAAGTGTTGGAACAGACTGCTTCTCTTTCAGAGAAACGCATGTGAGTTTCTTCCTAATGCTTGCAAGTAGCTTAAGGCACTTTCAAAGGAAAGTGATTTTCTCTGAAAGGACAGCATTTAGAAAGTGAAGCAACACTCCATTCACTTCGCACAGTGAATTAAAGTGTTGGAACAGACTGCTTCTCTTTCAGAGAAACGCATGTGAGTTTCTTCCTAATGCTTGCAAGTAGCTTAAGGCACTTTCAAAGGAAAGTGATTTTCTCTGAAAGGACAGCATTTAGAAAGTGAAGCAACACTCCATTCACTTCGCACAGTGAATTGAAGTGTTGGAACAGACTGCTTCTCTTTCAGAGAAACGCATGTGAGTTTCTTCCTAATGCTTGCAAGTAGCTTAAGGCACTTTCAAAGGAAAGTGATTTTCTCTGAAAGGACAGCATTTAGAAAGTGAAGCAACACTCCATTCACTTCGCAGAGTGAATTGAAGTATTGGAACAGACTGCTTCTCTTTCAGAGAAACGCATGTGAGTTTCTGGTGAATGCTTGTAAGTAGCTTAAGGCACTTTCAAAGGAAAGTGATTTTCTCTGAAAGGACAGCATTTAGAAAGTGAAGCAACACTCCATTCACTTCGCACAGTGAATTGAGGTGTTGGAACTGACTGCTTCTCTTTCAGAGAAACGCATGTGAGTTTGTTGTGAATTCTTGCAAGTTGCTTAAGGCACTTTCAAAGGAAAGTGATTTTCTCTGAAAGGACAGCGTTTAGAAAGTGAAGCAACACTCCATTCACTTCGCACAGTGAATTGAAGTGTTGGAACAGACTGCTTCTCTTTAAGAGAAACGCATGTGAGTTTTTTGTGAATGCTTGAAAGTAGTTTAAGGCACTTTCAAAGGAAAGTGATTTTCTCTTAAAGGACAGCAAATAGAAAGTGAAGCAATACTCCATTCACTTCGCACAGTGAATTGAAGTGTTGGAACAGACTGCTTCTCTTTCAGAGAAACGCATGTGAGTTTCTTCCTAATGCTTGAAAGTAGCTTAAGGCACTTTCAAAGGAAAATGTTTTTCTCTGAAAGGACAGCATTTAGAAAGTGAGGCAACACTCCATTCCCTTCGTGCAGTGAATTGAAGTGTTGGAACAGAGTGCTTCTCTTTCATAGAAACGCATTAGTGTTTCTTGTGAATGCTTGCAAGTTGCTTAAGGCACTTTCAAAGGAAAGTGATTTTCTCTGAAAGGACATAATTTAGAAAGTGAAGCAACACTCCATTCACTTCGCACAGTGAATTGAAGTGTTGGAACAGACTGCTTCTCTTTCAGAGAAGCGCATGTGAGTTTTTTGTGAATGCTTGAAAGTAGTTTAAGGCACTTTCAAAGGAAAGTGATTTTCACTGAAAGGACAGCATTTAGAAAGTGAGGCAACACTCCATTCACTTCGCACAGTGAATTGAAGTGTTGGAACAGACTGCTTCTCTTTCAGAGAAACGCATGTGAGTTTCTTCCTAATGCTTGCAAGTAGCTTAAGGCACTTTCAAAGGAAAGTGATTTTCTCTGAAAGGACAGCATTTAGAACGTGAAGCAACACTCCATTCACTTCGCACAGTGAATGGAAGTGTTGGAACCGACTGCTTCTCTTTCAGAGAAACGCATGTGAGTTTCTGGTGAATGCTTGTAAGAAGCTTAAGGCACTTTCAAAGGAAAGTGATTTTCTCTGAAAGGACAGCATTTAGAAAGTGAAGCAACACTCCATTCACTTCGTGCAGTGAATTGAAGTGTTGGAACAGACTGCTTCTCTTTCAGAGAAACGCATTAGTGTTTCTTGTGAATGCTTGTAAGTTGCTTAAGGCACTTTCAAAGGAAAGTGATTTTCTCTGAAAGGACAGCATTTAGAAAGTGAAGCAACACTCCATTCACTTCGCACAGTGAATTGAAGTGTTGGAACAGACTGCTTCTCTTTCAGAGAAATGCATGTGAGTTTCTGTTGAATGCTTGTAAGTAGCTTAAGGCACTTTCAAAGGAAAGTGATTTTCTCTGAAAGGACAGCATTTAGAAAGTGAAGCAACACTCCATTCACTTCGCACAGTGAATTGAAGTGTTGGAACAGACTGCTTCTCTTTCAGAGAAACGCATGTGAGATTCTTCCTAATGCTTGCAAGTAGCTTAAGGCACTTTCAAAGGAAAGTGATTTTCTCTGAAAGGACAGCATTTAGAAAGTGAGGCAACACTCCATTCACTTCGCACAGTGAATTGAAGTGTTGGAACAGACTGCTTCTCTTTCAGAGAAACGCATGTGAGTTTCTTCCTAATGCTTGCAAGTAGCTTAAGGCACTATCAAAGGAAAGTGATTTTCTCTGAAAGGACAGCATTTAGAAAGTGAAGCAACACTCCATTCACTTCGCACAGTGAATTGAAGTGTTGGAACAGACTGCTTCTCTTTCAGAGAAGTGCATGTGAGTTTTTTGTGAATGCTTGAAAGTAGTTTAAGGCACTTTCAAAGGAAAGTGATTTTCTCTGAAAGAACAGCATTTAGAAAGTGAGGCAACACTCCATTCACTTCGCACAGTGAATTGAAGTGTTGGAACAGACTGCTTCTCTTTCAGAGAAATGCATGTGAGTTTCTGGTGAATGCTTGTAAGTAGCTTAAGGCACTTTCAAAGGAAAGTGATTTTCTCTGAAAGGACAGCATTTAGAAAGTGAAGCAACACTCCATTCACTTCGTGCAGTGAATTGAAGTGTTGGGACAGAGTGCTTCTCTTTCATAGAAACGCATTAGTGTTTCTTGTGAATGCTTGCAAGTTGCTTAAGGCACTTTCAAAGGAAAGTGATTTTCTCTGAAAGACATAATTTAGAAAGGGAAGCAACACTCCATTCACTTCGCACAGTGAATTGAAGTGTTGGAACAGACTGCTTCTCTTTCAGAGAAATGCATGTGAGTTTCTGTTGAATGCTTGTAAGTAGCTTAAGGCACTTTCAAAGGAAAGTGATTTTCTCTGAAAGGACAGCATTTAGAAAGTGAAGCAACACTCCATTCACTTCGCAGAGTGAATTGAAGTGTTGGAACAGACTGCTTCACTTTCAGAGAAACGCATGTGAGTTTCTGTTGAATGCTTGTAAGTAGCTTAAGGCACTTTCAAAGGAAAGTGATCTTCTCTGAGATGACAGCATTTAGAAAGTGAGGCAACACTCCATTCACTTCACACAGTGAATTGAAGTGTTGGAACAGACTGCTTCTCTTTCAGAGAAACGCATGTGTGTTTCTTCCTAATGCTTGCAAGTAGTTTAAGGCACTTTGAAAGGAAAGTGATTTTCTCAGAAAGGACAGCATTTAGAAAGTGAAGCAACACTCCATTCACTTCGCACAGTGAATTGAAGTGTTGGAACAGACTGCTTCTCTTTCAGTTAAACGCATGTGAGTTTCTTCCTAATGCTTGCAAGTAGCTTAAGGCACTTTCAAAGGAAAGTGATTTTCTCTGAAAGGACAGCATTTACAAAGTGAAGCAACACTCCATTCACTTCGCACAGTGAATTGAAGTGTTGGAACCGACTGCTTCTCTTTCAGAGAAACGCATGTGAGTTTCTGGTGAATGCTTGTAAGAAGCTTAAGGCACTTTCAAAGGAAAGTGATTTTCTCTGAAAGGACAGCATTTAGAAAGTGAAGCAACACTCCATTCACTTCGTGCAGTGAATTGAAGTGTTGGAACAGACTGCTTCTCTTTCAGAGAAACGCATTAGTGTTTCTTGTGAATGCTTGTAAGTTGCTTAAGGCACTTTCAAAGGAAAGTGATTTTCTCTGAAAGGACAGCATTTAGAAAGTGAAGCAACACTCCATTCACTTCGCACAGTGAATTGAAGTGTTGGAACAGACTGCTTCTCTTTCAGAGAAATGCATGTGAGTTTCTGTTGAATGCTTGTAAGTAGCTTAAGGCACTTTCAAAGGAAAGTGATTTTCTCTGAAAGGACAGCATTTAGAAAGTGAAGCAACACTCCATTCACTTCGCACAGTGAATTGAAGTGTTGGAACAGACTGCTTCTCTTTCAGAGAAACGCATGTGAGATTCTTCCTAATGCTTGCAAGTAGCTTAAGGCACTTTCAAAGGAAAGTGATTTTCTCTGAAAGGACAGCATTTAGAAAGTGAGGCAACACTCCATTCACTTCGCACAGTGAATTGAAGTGTTGGAACAGACTGCTTCTCTTTCAGAGAAACGCATGTGAGTTTCTTCCTAATGCTTGCAAGTAGCTTAAGGCACTATCAAAGGAAAGTGATTTTCTCTGAAAGGACAGCATTTAGAAAGTGAAGCAACACTCCATTCAATTCGCACAGTGAATTGAAGTGTTGGAACAGACTGCTTCTCTTTCAGAGAAGTGCATGTGAGTTTTTTGTGAATGCTTGAAAGTAGTTTAAGGCACTTTCAAAGGAAAGTGATTTTCTCTGAAAGAACAGCATTTAGAAAGTGAGGCAACACTCCATTCACTTCGCACAGTGAATTGAAGTGTTGGAACAGACTGCTTCTCTTTCAGAGAAATGCATGTGAGTTTCTGGTGAATGCTTGTAAGTAGCTTAAGGCACTTTCAAAGGAAAGTGATTTTCTCTGAAAGGACAGCATTTAGAAAGTGAAGCAACACTCCATTCACTTCGTGCAGTGAATTGAAGTGTTGGGACAGAGTGCTTCTCTTTCATAGAAACGCATTAGTGTTTCTTGTGAATGCTTGCAAGTTGCTTAAGGCACTTTCAAAGGAAAGTGATTTTCTCTGAAAGACATAATTTAGAAAGGGAAGCAACACTCCATTCACTTCGCACAGTGAATTGAAGTGTTGGAACAGACTGCTTCTCTTTCAGAGAAATGCATGTGAGTTTCTGTTGAATGCTTGTAAGTAGCTTAAGGCACTTTCAAAGGAAAGTGATTTTCTCTGAAAGGACAGCATTTAGAAAGTGAAGCAACACTCCATTCACTTCGCAGAGTGAATTGAAGTGTTGGAACAGACTGCTTCACTTTCAGAGAAACGCATGTGAGTTTCTGTTGAATGCTTGTAAGTAGCTTAAGGCACTTTCAAAGGAAAGTGATCTTCTCTGAGATGACAGCATTTAGAAAGTGAGGCAACACTCCATTCACTTCACACAGTGAATTGAAGTGTTGGAACAGACTGCTTCTCTTTCAGAGAAACGCATGTGTGTTTCTTCCTAATGCTTGCAAGTAGTTTAAGGCACTTTGAAAGGAAAGTGATTTTCTCAGAAAGGACAGCATTTAGAAAGTGAAGCAACACTCCATTCACTTCGCACAGTGAATTGAAGTGTTGGAACAGACTGCTTCTCTTTCAGTTAAACGCATGTGAGTTTCTTCCTAATGCTTGCAAGTAGCTTAAGGCACTTTCAAAGGAAAGTGATTTTCTCTGAAAGGACAGCATTTACAAAGTGAAGCAACACTCCATTCACTTCGCACAGTGAATTGAAGTGTTGGAACAGACTGCTTCTCTTTCAGAGAAACGCATGTGAGTTTCTGTTGAATGCTTGTAAGTAGCTTAAGGTACTTTCAAAGGAAAGTGATTTTCTCTGAAAGGACAGCATTTAGAAAGTGAAGCAACACTCCATTCACTTCGAACAGTGAATTGAAGTGTTGGAACAGACTGCTTCTCTTTCAGAGAAATGCATGTGAGTTTCTGGTGAATGCTTGAAAGTAGCTTAAGGCACTTTCAAAGGAAAGTGATTTTCTCTGAAAGGACAGCATTTAGAAAGTGAAGCAACACTCCATTCACTTCACACAGTGAATTGAAGTGTTGGAACAGACTGCTTCTCTTTCAGAGAAACGCATGTGAGTTTCTTCCTAATGCTTGCAAGTAGCTTAAGGCACTTTCAAAGGAAAGTGATTTTCTCTGAAAGGACAGCATTTAGAAAGTGAGGCAACACTCCATTCACTTCGCACAGTGAATTGAAGTGTTGGAACAGACTGCTTCTCTTTCAGAGAAATGCATGTGAGTTTCTTGTGAATGCTTGCAAGTAGCTTAAGGCACTTTCAAAGGAAAGTGATTTTCTCTGAAAGGACAGCATTTAGAAAGTGAAGCAACACTCCATTCACTTCGCACAGTGAATGGAAGTGTTGGAACCGACTGCTATTCTTTCAGAGAAACGCATGTGAGTTTCTGGTGAATGCTTGTAAGAAGCTTAAGGCACTTTCAAAGGAAAGTGATTTTCTCTGAAAGGACAGCATTTAGAATGTGAAGCAACACTCCATTCACTTCGTGCAGTGAATTGAAGTGTTGGAACAGACTGCTTCTCTTTCAGAGAAACGCATTAGTGTTTCTTGTGAATGCTTGCAAGTTGCTTAAGGCACTTTCAAAGGAAAGTGATTTTCTCTGAAAGGACAGCATTTAGAAAGTGAAGCAACACTCCATTCACTTCGCACAGTGAATTGAAGTGTTGGAACAGACTGCTTCTCTTTCAGAGAAATGCATGTGAGTTTCTGTTGAATGCTTGTAAGTAGCTTAAGGCACTTTCAAAGGAAAGTGATTTTCTCTGAAAGGACAGCATTTAGAAAGTGAAGCAACACTCCATTCACTTCGCACAGTGAATTGAAGTGTTGGAACAGACTGCTTCTCTTTCAGAGAAACGCATGTGAGTTTCTTCCTAATGCTTGCAAGTAGCTTAAGGCACTTTCAAAGGAAAGTGATTTTCTCAGAAAGGACAGCATTTAGAAAGTGAAGCAACACTCCATTCACTTCGCACAGTGAATTGAAGTGTTGGAACAGACTGCTTCTCTTTCAGAGAAACGCATGTGAGTTTCTTCCTAATGCTTGCAAGTAGCTTAAGGCACTTTCAAAGGAAAGTGATTTTCTCTGAAAGGACAGCATTTAGAAAGTGAAGCAACACTCCATTCACTTCGCACAGTGAATTAAAGTGTTGGAACAGACTGCTTCTCTTTCAGAGAAACGCATGTGAGTTTCTTCCTAATGCTTGCAAGTAGCTTAAGGCACTTTCAAAGGAAAGTGATTTTCTCTGAAAGGACAGCATTTAGAAAGTGAAGCAACACTCCATTCACTTCGCACAGTGAATTGAAGTGTTGGAACAGACTGCTTCTCTTTCAGAGAAACGCATGTGAGTTTCTTCCTAATGCTTGCAAGTAGCTTAAGGCACTTTCAAAGGAAAGTGATTTTCTCTGAAAGGACAGCATTTAGAAAGTGAAGCAACACTCCATTCACTTCGCAGAGTGAATTGAAGTATTGGAACAGACTGCTTCTCTTTCAGAGAAACGCATGTGAGTTTCTGGTGAATGCTTGTAAGTAGCTTAAGGCACTTTCAAAGGAAAGTGATTTTCTCTGAAAGGACAGCATTTAGAAAGTGAAGCAACACTCCATTCACTTCGCACAGTGAATTGAGGTGTTGGAACTGACTGCTTCTCTTTCAGAGAAACGCATGTGAGTTTGTTGTGAATTCTTGCAAGTTGCTTAAGGCACTTTCAAAGGAAAGTGATTTTCTCTGAAAGGACAGCGTTTAGAAAGTGAAGCAACACTCCATTCACTTCGCACAGTGAATTGAAGTGTTGGAACAGACTGCTTCTCTTTAAGAGAAACGCATGTGAGTTTTTTGTGAATGCTTGAAAGTAGTTTAAGGCACTTTCAAAGGAAAGTGATTTTCTCTTAAAGGACAGCAAATAGAAAGTGAAGCAATACTCCATTCACTTCGCACAGTGAATTGAAGTGTTGGAACAGACTGCTTCTCTTTCAGAGAAACGCATGTGAGTTTCTTCCTAATGCTTGAAAGTAGCTTAAGGCACTTTCAAAGGAAAATGTTTTTCTCTGAAAGGACAGCATTTAGAAAGTGAGGCAACACTCCATTCCCTTCGTGCAGTGAATTGAAGTGTTGGAACAGAGTGCTTCTCTTTCATAGAAACGCATTAGTGTTTCTTGTGAATGCTTGCAAGTTGCTTAAGGCACTTTCAAAGGAAAGTGATTTTCTCTGAAAGGACATAATTTAGAAAGTGAAGCAACACTCCATTCACTTCGCACAGTGAATTGAAGTGTTGGAACAGACTGCTTCTCTTTCAGAGAAGCGCATGTGAGTTTTTTGTGAATGCTTGAAAGTAGTTTAAGGCACTTTCAAAGGAAAGTGATTTTCACTGAAAGGACAGCATTTAGAAAGTGAGGCAACACTCCATTCACTTCGCACAGTGAATTGAAGTGTTGGAACAGACTGCTTCTCTTTCAGAGAAACGCATGTGAGTTTCTTCCTAATGCTTGCAAGTAGCTTAAGGCACTTTCAAAGGAAAGTGATTTTCTCTGAAAGGACAGCATTTAGAAAGTGAAGCAACACTCCATTCACTTCGTGCAGTGAATTGAAGTGTTGGAACAGAGTGCTTCTCTTTCATAGAAACGCATTAGTGTTTCTTGTGAATGCTTGTAAATTGCTTAAGGCACTTTCAAAGGAAAGTGATTTTCTCTGAAAGGACATAATTTAGAAAGTGAAGCAACACTCCATTCACTTCGCACAGTGAATTTAAGTGTTGGAACAGACTGCGTCTCTTTCAGATAAATGCATGTTATTTTCTGTTGAATGCTTGTAAGTAGCTTAAGGCACTTTCAAAGGAAAGTGATTTTCTCTGAAAGGACAGCACTTAGAAAGTGAAGCAACACTCCATTCACTTCGCAGAGTGAATTGAAGTGTTGGAACGGACTGCTTCACTTTCAGAGAAACGCATGTGAGTTTCTGGTGAATGCTTGTAAGTAGCTTAAGGCACTTTCAAAGGAAAGTGATTTTCTATGAGATGACAGCATTTAGAAAGTGAGGCAACACTCCATTCACTTCACACAGTGAATTAAAGTGTTGGAACAGACTGCTTGTCTTTCAGAGAAACGCATGTGAGTTTCTTCCTAATGCTTGCAAGTAGCTTAAGGCACTTTCAAAGGAAAGTGATTTTCTCAGAAAGGACAGCATTTAGAAAGTGAAGCAACACTCCATTCACTTCGCACAGTGAATTGAAGTGTTGGAACAGACTGCTTCTCTTTCAGAGAAAAGCATGTGAATTTCTTCCTAATGCTTGCAAGTAGCTTAAGGCACTTTCAAAGGAAAGTGATTTTCTCAGAAAGGACAGCATTTAGAAAGTGAAGCAACACTCCATTCACTTCGCACAGTGAATTGAAGTGTTGGAACAGACTGCTTCTCTTTCAGAGAAACGCATGTGAGTTTCTGGTGAATGCTTGTAAGCAGCTTAAGGCACTTTCAAAGGAAAGTGATTTTCTCTGAAAGGACAGCATTTAGAAAGTGAAGCAACACTCCCTTCACTTCGAACAGTGAATTGAAGTGTTGGAACAGACTGCTTCTCTTTCAGAGAAATGCATGTGAGTTTCTGTTGAATGCTTGTAAGTAGCTTAAGGCACTTTCAAAGGAAAGTGATTTTCTCTGAAAGGACAGCATTTAGAAAGTGAGGCAACACTCCATTCACTTCACACAGTGAATTGAAGTGTTGGAACAGACTGCTTCTCTTTCAGAGAAACGCATGTGAGTTTCTTCCTAATGCTTGCAAGTAGCTTAAGGCACTTTCAAAGGAAAGTGATTTTCTCTGAAAGGACAGCATTTAGAAAGTGAAGCAACACTCCCTTCACTTCGCACAGTGAATTGAAGTGTTGGAACAGACTGCTTCTCTTTCAGAGAAACGCATGTGAGTTTCTGTTGAATGCTTGTAAGTAGCTTAAGGCACTTTGAAAGGAAAGTGATTTTCTCTGAAAGGACAGCATTTAGAAAGTGAAGCAACACTCCATTCACTTCGCAGAGTGAATTGAAGTATTGGAACAGACTGCTTCTCTTTCAGAGAAACGCATGTGAGTTTCTGGTGAATGCTTGTAAGTAGTTTAAGGCACTTTCAAAGGAAAGTGATTTTCTCTGAAAGGACAGCATTTAGAAAGTGAAGCAACACTATATTCACTTCGCACAGTGAATTGAAGTGTTGGAACAGACTGCTTCTCTTTCAGAGAAACGCATGTGAGTTTCTGTTGAATGCTTGTAAGTAGTTTAAGGCACTTTCAAAGGAAAGTGATTTTCTCTGAAAGGACAGCATTTAGAAAGTGAAGCAACACTCCATTCACTTCGTGCAGTGAATTGAAGTGTTGGAACAGAGTGCTTCTCTTTCATAGAAACGCATTAGTGTTTCTTGTGTATGCTTCAAGTTGCTTAAGGCACTTTCAAAGGAAAGTGATTTTCTCTGAAAGGACATAATTTAGAAAGTGAAGCAACACTCCATTCACTTCGCACAGTGAATTGAAGTGTTGGAACAGACTGCTTTTCTTTCAGAGAAACGCATGTGAGTTTGTTGTGAATTCTTGCAAGTTGCTTAAGGCACTTTCAAAGGAAAGTGATTTTTTCTGAAAGGACAGCATTTAGAAAGTGAAGCAACACTCCATTCACTTCGCACAGTGAATTGAAGTGTTGGAACAGACTGCTTCTCTTTAAGAGAAACGCATGTGAGTTTTTGTGAATGCTTGAAAGTAGTTTAAGGCACTTTCAAAGGAAAGTGATTTTCTCTTAAAGGACAGCATTTAGAAAGTGAAGCAGCACTCCATTCACTTCGCCCAGTGAATTGAAGTGTTGGAACCGACTGCTTGTCTTTCAGAGAAACGCTTGTGAGTTTCTGTTGAATGCTTGTAAGTAGCTTAAGGCACTTCCAAAGAAAGTGATTTTCTCTGAAAGGACAGCATTTAGAAAGTGAAGCAACACACCATTCCCTTCGTGCAGTGAATTGAAGTGTTGGAACAGAGTGCTTCTCTTTCATAAAAACGGATTAGTGTTTCTTGTGAATGCTTGTAAGTTGCTTAAGGCACTTTCAAAGGAAAGTGATTTTCTCTGAAAGGACATAATTTAGAAAGTGAAGCAACACTCCATTCACTTCGCACAGTGAATTGAAGTGTTGGAACAGACTGCTTCTCTTTCAGATAAATGCATGTGAGTTTCTGTTGAATGCTTGTAAGTAGCTTAAGGCACTTTCAAAGGAAAGTGATTTTCTCTGAAAGGACAGCACTTAGAAAGTGAAGCAACACTCCATTCACTTCGCACAGTGAATTGAAGTATTGGAACGGACTGCTTCACTTTCAGAGAAACGCATGTGAGTTTCTGTTGAATGCTTGTAAGTAGCTTAAGGCACTTTCAAAGGAAAGTGATTTTCTCTGAGATGACAGCATTTAGAAAGTGAGGCAACACTCCATTCACTTCACACAGTGAATTAAAGTGTTGGAACAGACTGCTTGTCTTTCAGAGAAACGCATGTGAGTTTCTTCCTAATGCTTGCAAGTAGCTTAAGGCACTTTCAAAGGAAAGTGATTTTCTCAGAAAGGACAGCATTTAGAAAGTGAAGCAACACTCCATTCACTTCGCACAGTGAATTGAAGTGTTGGAACAGACTGCTTCTCTTTCAGTTAAACGCATGTGAGTTTCTTCCTAATGCTTGCAAGTAGCTTAAGGCACTTTCAAAGGAAAGTGATTTTCTCTGAAAGGACAGCATTTACAAAGTGAAGCAACACTCCATTCACTTCGCACAGTGAATTGAAGTGTTGGAACAGACTGCTTCTCTTTCAGAGAAACGCATGTGAGTTTCTGTTGAATGCTTGTAAGTAGCTTAAGGTACTTTCAAAGGAAAGTGATTTTCTCTGAAAGGACAGCATTTAGAAAGTGAAGCAACACTCCATTCACTTCGAACAGTGAATTGAAGTGTTGGAACAGACTGCTTCTCTTTCAGAGAAATGCATGTGAGTTTCTGGTGAATGCTTGAAAGTAGCTTAAGGCACTTTCAAAGGAAAGTGATTTTCTCTGAAAGGACAGCATTTAGAAAGTGAAGCAACACTCCATTCACTTCACACAGTGAATTGAAGTGTTGGAACAGACTGCTTCTCTTTCAGAGAAACGCATGTGAGTTTCTTCCTAATGCTTGCAAGTAGCTTAAGGCACTTTCAAAGGAAAGTGATTTTCTCTGAAAGGACAGCATTTAGAAAGTGAGGCAACACTCCATTCACTTCGCACAGTGAATTGAAGTGTTGGAACAGACTGCTTCTCTTTCAGAGAAATGCATGTGAGTTTCTTGTGAATGCTTGCAAGTAGCTTAAGGCACTTTCAAAGGAAAGTGATTTTCTCTGAAAGGACAGCATTTAGAACGTGAAGCAACACTCCATTCACTTCGCACAGTGAATGGAAGTGTTGGAACCGACTGCTATTCTTTCAGAGAAACGCATGTGAGTTTCTGGTGAATGCTTGTAAGAAGCTTAAGGCACTTTCAAAGGAAAGTGATTTTCTCTGAAAGGACAGCATTTAGAATGTGAAGCAACACTCCATTCACTTCGTGCAGTGAATTGAAGTGTTGGAACAGACTGCTTCTCTTTCAGAGAAACGCATTAGTGTTTCTTGTGAATGCTTGCAAGTTGCTTAAGGCACTTTCAAAGGAAAGTGATTTTCTCTGAAAGGACAGCATTTAGAAAGTGAAGCAACACTCCATTCACTTCGCACAGTGAATTGAAGTGTTGGAACAGACTGCTTCTCTTTCAGAGAAATGCATGTGAGTTTCTGTTGAATGCTTGTAAGTAGCTTAAGGCACTTTCAAAGGAAAGTGATTTTCTCTGAAAGGACAGCATTTAGAAAGTGAAGCAACACTCCATTCACTTCGCACAGTGAATTGAAGTGTTGGAACAGACTGCTTCTCTTTCAGAGAAACGCATGTGAGTTTCTTCCTAATGCTTGCAAGTAGCTTAAGGCACTTTCAAAGGAAAGTGATTTTCTCAGAAAGGACAGCATTTAGAAAGTGAAGCAACACTCCATTCACTTCGCACAGTGAATTGAAGTGTTGGAACAGACTGCTTCTCTTTCAGAGAAACGCATGTGAGTTTCTTCCTAATGCTTGCAAGTAGCTTAAGGCACTTTCAAAGGAAAGTGATTTTCTCTGAAAGGACAGCATTTAGAAAGTGAAGCAACACTCCATTCACTTCGCACAGTGAATTAAAGTGTTGGAACAGACTGCTTCTCTTTCAGAGAAACGCATGTGAGTTTCTTCCTAATGCTTGCAAGTAGCTTAAGGCACTTTCAAAGGAAAGTGATTTTCTCTGAAAGGACAGCATTTAGAAAGTGAAGCAACACTCCATTCACTTCGCACAGTGAATTGAAGTGTTGGAACAGACTGCTTCTCTTTCAGAGAAACGCATGTGAGTTTCTTCCTAATGCTTGCAAGTAGCTTAAGGCACTTTCAAAGGAAAGTGATTTTCTCTGAAAGGACAGCATTTAGAAAGTGAAGCAACACTCCATTCACTTCGCAGAGTGAATTGAAGTATTGGAACAGACTGCTTCTCTTTCAGAGAAACGCATGTGAGTTTCTGGTGAATGCTTGTAAGTAGCTTAAGGCACTTTCAAAGGAAAGTGATTTTCTCTGAAAGGACAGCATTTAGAAAGTGAAGCAACACTCCATTCACTTCGCACAGTGAATTGAGGTGTTGGAACTGACTGCTTCTCTTTCAGAGAAACGCATGTGAGTTTGTTGTGAATTCTTGCAACTTGCTTAAGGCACTTTCAAAGGAAAGTGATTTTCTCTGAAAGGACAGCGTTTAGAAAGTGAAGCAACACTCCATTCACTTCGCACAGTGAATTGAAGTGTTGGAACAGACTGCTTCTCTTTAAGAGAAACGCATGTGAGTTTTTTGTGAATGCTTGAAAGTAGTTTAAGGCACTTTCAAAGGAAAGTGATTTTCTCTTAAAGGACAGCAAATAGAAAGTGAAGCAACACTCCATTCACTTCGCACAGTGAATTGAAGTGTTGGAACAGACTGCTTCTCTTTCAGAGAAACGCATGTGAGTTTCTTCCTAATGCTTGAAAGTAGCTTAAGGCACTTTCAAAGGAAAATGTTTTTCTCTGAAAGGACAGCATTTAGAAAGTGAGGCAACACTCCATTCCCTTCGTGCAGTGAATTGAAGTGTTGGAACAGAGTGCTTCTCTTTCATAGAAACGCATTAGTGTTTCTTGTGAATGCTTGCAAGTTGCTTAAGGCACTTTCAAAGGAAAGTGATTTTCTCTGAAAGGACATAATTTAGAAAGTGAAGCAACACTCCATTCACTTCGCACAGTGAATTGAAGTGTTGGAACAGACTGCTTCTCTTTCAGAGAAGCGCATGTGAGTTTTTTGTGAATGCTTGAAAGTAGTTTAAGGCACTTTCAAAGGAAAGTGATTTTCACTGAAAGGACAGCATTTAGAAAGTGAGGCAACACTCCATTCACTTCGCACAGTGAATTGAAGTGTTGGAACAGACTGCTTCTCTTTCAGAGAAACGCATGTGAGTTTCTTCCTAATGCTTGCAAGTAGCTTAAGGCACTTTCAAAGGAAAGTGATTTTCTCTGAAAGGACAGCATTTAGAAAGTGAAGCAACACTCCATTCACTTCGTGCAGTGAATTGAAGTGTTGGAACAGAGTGCTTCTCTTTCATAGAAACGCATTAGTGTTTCTTGTGAATGCTTGTAAATTGCTTAAGGCACTTTCAAAGGAAAGTGATTTTCTCTGAAAGGACATAATTTAGAAAGTGAAGCAACACTCCATTCACTTCGCACAGTGAATTGAAGTGTTGGAACAGACTGCTTCTCTTTAAGAGAAACGCATGTGAGTTTTTGTGAATGCTTGAAAGTAGTTTAAGGCACTTTCAAAGGAAAGTGATTTTCTCTTAAAGGACAGCATTTAGAAAGTGAAGCAGCACTCCATTCACTTCGCCCAGTGAATTGAAGTGTTGGAACCGACTGCTTGTCTTTCAGAGAAACGCTTGTGAGTTTCTGTTGAATGCTTGTAAGTAGCTTAAGGCACTTCCAAAGAAAGTGATTTTCTCTGAAAGGACAGCATTTAGAAAGTGAAGCAACACACCATTCCCTTCGTGCAGTGAATTGAAGTGTTGGAACAGAGTGCTTCTCTTTCATAAAAACGGATTAGTGTTTCTTGTGAATGCTTGTAAGTTGCTTAAGGCACTTTCAAAGGAAAGTGATTTTCTCTGAAAGGACATAATTTAGAAAGTGAAGCAACACTCCATTCACTTCGCACAGTGAATTGAAGTGTTGGAACAGACTGCTTCTCTTTCAGATAAATGCATGTGAGTTTCTGTTGAATGCTTGTAAGTAGCTTAAGGCACTTTCAAAGGAAAGTGATTTTCTCTGAAAGGACAGCACTTAGAAAGTGAAGCAACACTCCATTCACTTCGCACAGTGAATTGAAGTATTGGAACGGACTGCTTCACTTTCAGAGAAACGCATGTGAGTTTCTGTTGAATGCTTGTAAGTAGCTTAAGGCACTTTCAAAGGAAAGTGATTTTCTCTGAGATGACAGCATTTAGAAAGTGAGGCAACACTCCATTCACTTCACACAGTGAATTAAAGTGTTGGAACAGACTGCTTGTCTTTCAGAGAAACGCATGTGAGTTTCTTCCTAATGCTTGCAAGTAGCTTAAGGCACTTTCAAAGGAAAGTGATTTTCTCAGAAAGGACAGCATTTAGAAAGTGAAGCAACACTCCATTCACTTCGCACAGTGAATTGAAGTGTTGGAACAGACTGCTTCTCTTTCAGTTAAACGCATGTGAGTTTCTTCCTAATGCTTGCAAGTAGCTTAAGGCACTTTCAAAGGAAAGTGATTTTCTCTGAAAGGACAGCATTTACAAAGTGAAGCAACACTCCATTCACTTCGCACAGTGAATTGAAGTGTTGGAACAGACTGCTTCTCTTTCAGAGAAACGCATGTGAGTTTCTGTTGAATGCTTGTAAGTAGCTTAAGGTACTTTCAAAGGAAAGTGATTTTCTCTGAAAGGACAGCATTTAGAAAGTGAAGCAACACTCCATTCACTTCGAACAGTGAATTGAAGTGTTGGAACAGACTGCTTCTCTTTCAGAGAAATGCATGTGAGTTTCTGGTGAATGCTTGAAAGTAGCTTAAGGCACTTTCAAAGGAAAGTGATTTTCTCTGAAAGGACAGCATTTAGAAAGTGAAGCAACACTCCATTCACTTCACACAGTGAATTGAAGTGTTGGAACAGACTGCTTCTCTTTCAGAGAAACGCATGTGAGTTTCTTCCTAATGCTTGCAAGTAGCTTAAGGCACTTTCAAAGGAAAGTGATTTTCTCTGAAAGGACAGCATTTAGAAAGTGAGGCAACACTCCATTCACTTCGCACAGTGAATTGAAGTGTTGGAACAGACTGCTTCTCTTTCAGAGAAATGCATGTGAGTTTCTTGTGAATGCTTGCAAGTAGCTTAAGGCACTTTCAAAGGAAAGTGATTTTCTCTGAAAGGACAGCATTTAGAACGTGAAGCAACACTCCATTCACTTCGCACAGTGAATGGAAGTGTTGGAACCGACTGCTATTCTTTCAGAGAAACGCATGTGAGTTTCTGGTGAATGCTTGTAAGAAGCTTAAGGCACTTTCAAAGGAAAGTGATTTTCTCTGAAAGGACAGCATTTAGAATGTGAAGCAACACTCCATTCACTTCGTGCAGTGAATTGAAGTGTTGGAACAGACTGCTTCTCTTTCAGAGAAACGCATTAGTGTTTCTTGTGAATGCTTGCAAGTTGCTTAAGGCACTTTCAAAGGAAAGTGATTTTCTCTGAAAGGACAGCATTTAGAAAGTGAAGCAACACTCCATTCACTTCGCACAGTGAATTGAAGTGTTGGAACAGACTGCTTCTCTTTCAGAGAAATGCATGTGAGTTTCTGTTGAATGCTTGTAAGTAGCTTAAGGCACTTTCAAAGGAAAGTGATTTTCTCTGAAAGGACAGCATTTAGAAAGTGAAGCAACACTCCATTCACTTCGCACAGTGAATTGAAGTGTTGGAACAGACTGCTTCTCTTTCAGAGAAACGCATGTGAGTTTCTTCCTAATGCTTGCAAGTAGCTTAAGGCACTTTCAAAGGAAAGTGATTTTCTCAGAAAGGACAGCATTTAGAAAGTGAAGCAACACTCCATTCACTTCGCACAGTGAATTGAAGTGTTGGAACAGACTGCTTCTCTTTCAGAGAAACGCATGTGAGTTTCTTCCTAATGCTTGCAAGTAGCTTAAGGCACTTTCAAAGGAAAGTGATTTTCTCTGAAAGGACAGCATTTAGAAAGTGAAGCAACACTCCATTCACTTCGCACAGTGAATTAAAGTGTTGGAACAGACTGCTTCTCTTTCAGAGAAACGCATGTGAGTTTCTTCCTAATGCTTGCAAGTAGCTTAAGGCACTTTCAAAGGAAAGTGATTTTCTCTGAAAGGACAGCATTTAGAAAGTGAAGCAACACTCCATTCACTTCGCACAGTGAATTGAAGTGTTGGAACAGACTGCTTCTCTTTCAGAGAAACGCATGTGAGTTTCTTCCTAATGCTTGCAAGTAGCTTAAGGCACTTTCAAAGGAAAGTGATTTTCTCTGAAAGGACAGCATTTAGAAAGTGAAGCAACACTCCATTCACTTCGCAGAGTGAATTGAAGTATTGGAACAGACTGCTTCTCTTTCAGAGAAACGCATGTGAGTTTCTGGTGAATGCTTGTAAGTAGCTTAAGGCACTTTCAAAGGAAAGTGATTTTCTCTGAAAGGACAGCATTTAGAAAGTGAAGCAACACTCCATTCACTTCGCACAGTGAATTGAGGTGTTGGAACTGACTGCTTCTCTTTCAGAGAAACGCATGTGAGTTTGTTGTGAATTCTTGCAACTTGCTTAAGGCACTTTCAAAGGAAAGTGATTTTCTCTGAAAGGACAGCGTTTAGAAAGTGAAGCAACACTCCATTCACTTCGCACAGTGAATTGAAGTGTTGGAACAGACTGCTTCTCTTTAAGAGAAACGCATGTGAGTTTTTTGTGAATGCTTGAAAGTAGTTTAAGGCACTTTCAAAGGAAAGTGATTTTCTCTTAAAGGACAGCAAATAGAAAGTGAAGCAACACTCCATTCACTTCGCACAGTGAATTGAAGTGTTGGAACAGACTGCTTCTCTTTCAGAGAAACGCATGTGAGTTTCTTCCTAATGCTTGAAAGTAGCTTAAGGCACTTTCAAAGGAAAATGTTTTTCTCTGAAAGGACAGCATTTAGAAAGTGAGGCAACACTCCATTCCCTTCGTGCAGTGAATTGAAGTGTTGGAACAGAGTGCTTCTCTTTCATAGAAACGCATTAGTGTTTCTTGTGAATGCTTGCAAGTTGCTTAAGGCACTTTCAAAGGAAAGTGATTTTCTCTGAAAGGACATAATTTAGAAAGTGAAGCAACACTCCATTCACTTCGCACAGTGAATTGAAGTGTTGGAACAGACTGCTTCTCTTTCAGAGAAGCGCATGTGAGTTTTTTGTGAATGCTTGAAAGTAGTTTAAGGCACTTTCAAAGGAAAGTGATTTTCACTGAAAGGACAGCATTTAGAAAGTGAGGCAACACTCCATTCACTTCGCACAGTGAATTGAAGTGTTGGAACAGACTGCTTCTCTTTCAGAGAAACGCATGTGAGTTTCTTCCTAATGCTTGCAAGTAGCTTAAGGCACTTTCAAAGGAAAGTGATTTTCTCTGAAAGGACAGCATTTAGAAAGTGAAGCAACACTCCATTCACTTCGTGCAGTGAATTGAAGTGTTGGAACAGAGTGCTTCTCTTTCATAGAAACGCATTAGTGTTTCTTGTGAATGCTTGTAAATTGCTTAAGGCACTTTCAAAGGAAAGTGATTTTCTCTGAAAGGACATAATTTAGAAAGTGAAGCAACACTCCATTCACTTCGCACAGTGAATTGAAGTGTTGGAACAGACTGCGTCTCTTTCAGATAAATGCATGTTATTTTCTGTTGAATGCTTGTAAGTAGCTTAAGGCACTTTCAAAGGAAAGTGATTTTCTCTGAAAGGACAGCACTTAGAAAGTGAAGCAACACTCCATTCACTTCGCAGAGTGAATTGAAGTGTTGGAACGGACTGCTTCACTTTCAGAGAAACGCATGTGAGTTTCTGGTGAATGCTTGTAAGTAGCTTAAGGCACTTTCAAAGGAAAGTGATTTTCTATGAGATGACAGCATTTAGAAAGTGAGGCAACACTCCATTCACTTCACACAGTGAATTAAAGTGTTGGAACAGACTGCTTGTCTTTCAGAGAAACGCATGTGAGTTTCTTCCTAATGCTTGCAAGTAGCTTAAGGCACTTTCAAAGGAAAGTGATTTTCTCAGAAAGGACAGCATTTAGAAAGTGAAGCAACACTCCATTCACTTCGCACAGTGAATTGAAGTGTTGGAACAGACTGCTTCTCTTTCAGAGAAAAGCATGTGAATTTCTTCCTAATGCTTGCAAGTAGCTTAAGGCACTTTCAAAGGAAAGTGATTTTCTCAGAAAGGACAGCATTTAGAAAGTGAAGCAACACTCCATTCACTTCGCACAGTGAATTGAAGTGTTGGAACAGACTGCTTCTCTTTCAGAGAAACGCATGTGAGTTTCTGGTGAATGCTTGTAAGCAGCTTAAGGCACTTTCAAAGGAAAGTGATTTTCTCTGAAAGGACAGCATTTAGAAAGTGAAGCAACACTCCCTTCACTTCGAACAGTGAATTGAAGTGTTGGAACAGACTGCTTCTCTTTCAGAGAAATGCATGTGAGTTTCTGTTGAATGCTTGTAAGTAGCTTAAGGCACTTTCAAAGGAAAGTGATTTTCTCTGAAAGGACAGCATTTAGAAAGTGAGGCAACACTCCATTCACTTCACACAGTGAATTGAAGTGTTGGAACAGACTGCTTCTCTTTCAGAGAAACGCATGTGAGTTTCTTCCTAATGCTTGCAAGTAGCTTAAGGCACTTTCAAAGGAAAGTGATTTTCTCTGAAAGGACAGCATTTAGAAAGTGAAGCAACACTCCCTTCACTTCGCACAGTGAATTGAAGTGTTGGAACAGACTGCTTCTCTTTCAGAGAAACGCATGTGAGTTTCTGTTGAATGCTTGTAAGTAGCTTAAGGCACTTTGAAAGGAAAGTGATTTTCTCTGAAAGGACAGCATTTAGAAAGTGAAGCAACACTCCATTCACTTCGCAGAGTGAATTGAAGTATTGGAACAGACTGCTTCTCTTTCAGAGAAACGCATGTGAGTTTCTGGTGAATGCTTGTAAGTAGTTTAAGGCACTTTCAAAGGAAAGTGATTTTCTCTGAAAGGACAGCATTTAGAAAGTGAAGCAACACTCCATTCACTTCGCACAGTGAATTGAAGTGTTGGAACAGACTGCTTCTCTTTCAGAGAAACGCATGTGAGTTTCTGTTGAATGCTTGTAAGTAGTTTAAGGCACTTTCAAAGGAAAGTGATTTTCTCTGAAAGGACAGCATTTAGAAAGTGAAGCAACACTCCATTCACTTCGTGCAGTGAATTGAAGTGTTGGAACAGAGTGCTTCTCTTTCATAGAAACGCATTAGTGTTTCTTGTGTATGCTTCAAGTTGCTTAAGGCACTTTCAAAGGAAAGTGATTTTCTCTGAAAGGACATAATTTAGAAAGTGAAGCAACACTCCATTCACTTCGCACAGTGAATTGAAGTGTTGGAACAGACTGCTTTTCTTTCAGAGAAACGCATGTGAGTTTGTTGTGAATTCTTGCAAGTTGCTTAAGGCACTTTCAAAGGAAAGTGATTTTTTCTGAAAGGACAGCATTTAGAAAGTGAAGCAACACTCCATTCACTTCGCACAGTGAATTGAAGTGTTGGAACAGACTGCTTCTCTTTAAGAGAAACGCATGTGAGTTTTTGTGAATGCTTGAAAGTAGTTTAAGGCACTTTCAAAGGAAAGTGATTTTCTCTTAAAGGACAGCATTTAGAAAGTGAAGCAGCACTCCATTCACTTCGCCCAGTGAATTGAAGTGTTGGAACCGACTGCTTGTCTTTCAGAGAAACGCTTGTGAGTTTCTGTTGAATGCTTGTAAGTAGCTTAAGGCACTTCCAAAGAAAGTGATTTTCTCTGAAAGGACAGCATTTAGAAAGTGAAGCAACACACCATTCCCTTCGTGCAGTGAATTGAAGTGTTGGAACAGAGTGCTTCTCTTTCATAAAAACGGATTAGTGTTTCTTGTGAATGCTTGTAAGTTGCTTAAGGCACTTTCAAAGGAAAGTGATTTTCTCTGAAAGGACATAATTTAGAAAGTGAAGCAACACTCCATTCACTTCGCACAGTGAATTGAAGTGTTGGAACAGACTGCTTCTCTTTCAGATAAATGCATGTGAGTTTCTGTTGAATGCTTGTAAGTAGCTTAAGGCACTTTCAAAGGAAAGTGATTTTCTCTGAAAGGACAGCACTTAGAAAGTGAAGCAACACTCCATTCACTTCGCACAGTGAATTGAAGTATTGGAACGGACTGCTTCACTTTCAGAGAAACGCATGTGAGTTTCTGTTGAATGCTTGTAAGTAGCTTAAGGCACTTTCAAAGGAAAGTGATTTTCTCTGAGATGACAGCATTTAGAAAGTGAGGCAACACTCCATTCACTTCACACAGTGAATTAAAGTGTTGGAACAGACTGCTTGTCTTTCAGAGAAACGCATGTGAGTTTCTTCCTAATGCTTGCAAGTAGCTTAAGGCACTTTCAAAGGAAAGTGATTTTCTCAGAAAGGACAGCATTTAGAAAGTGAAGCAACACTCCATTCACTTCGCACAGTGAATTGAAGTGTTGGAACAGACTGCTTCTCTTTCAGTTAAACGCATGTGAGTTTCTTCCTAATGCTTGCAAGTAGCTTAAGGCACTTTCAAAGGAAAGTGATTTTCTCTGAAAGGACAGCATTTACAAAGTGAAGCAACACTCCATTCACTTCGCACAGTGAATTGAAGTGTTGGAACAGACTGCTTCTCTTTCAGAGAAACGCATGTGAGTTTCTGTTGAATGCTTGTAAGTAGCTTAAGGTACTTTCAAAGGAAAGTGATTTTCTCTGAAAGGACAGCATTTAGAAAGTGAAGCAACACTCCATTCACTTCGAACAGTGAATTGAAGTGTTGGAACAGACTGCTTCTCTTTCAGAGAAATGCATGTGAGTTTCTGGTGAATGCTTGAAAGTAGCTTAAGGCACTTTCAAAGGAAAGTGATTTTCTCTGAAAGGACAGCATTTAGAAAGTGAAGCAACACTCCATTCACTTCACACAGTGAATTGAAGTGTTGGAACAGACTGCTTCTCTTTCAGAGAAACGCATGTGAGTTTCTTCCTAATGCTTGCAAGTAGCTTAAGGCACTTTCAAAGGAAAGTGATTTTCTCTGAAAGGACAGCATTTAGAAAGTGAGGCAACACTCCATTCACTTCGCACAGTGAATTGAAGTGTTGGAACAGACTGCTTCTCTTTCAGAGAAATGCATGTGAGTTTCTTGTGAATGCTTGCAAGTAGCTTAAGGCACTTTCAAAGGAAAGTGATTTTCTCTGAAAGGACAGCATTTAGAACGTGAAGCAACACTCCATTCACTTCGCACAGTGAATGGAAGTGTTGGAACCGACTGCTATTCTTTCAGAGAAACGCATGTGAGTTTCTGGTGAATGCTTGTAAGAAGCTTAAGGCACTTTCAAAGGAAAGTGATTTTCTCTGAAAGGACAGCATTTAGAATGTGAAGCAACACTCCATTCACTTCGTGCAGTGAATTGAAGTGTTGGAACAGACTGCTTCTCTTTCAGAGAAACGCATTAGTGTTTCTTGTGAATGCTTGCAAGTTGCTTAAGGCACTTTCAAAGGAAAGTGATTTTCTCTGAAAGGACAGCATTTAGAAAGTGAAGCAACACTCCATTCACTTCGCACAGTGAATTGAAGTGTTGGAACAGACTGCTTCTCTTTCAGAGAAATGCATGTGAGTTTCTGTTGAATGCTTGTAAGTAGCTTAAGGCACTTTCAAAGGAAAGTGATTTTCTCTGAAAGGACAGCATTTAGAAAGTGAAGCAACACTCCATTCACTTCGCACAGTGAATTGAAGTGTTGGAACAGACTGCTTCTCTTTCAGAGAAACGCATGTGAGTTTCTTCCTAATGCTTGCAAGTAGCTTAAGGCACTTTCAAAGGAAAGTGATTTTCTCAGAAAGGACAGCATTTAGAAAGTGAAGCAACACTCCATTCACTTCGCACAGTGAATTGAAGTGTTGGAACAGACTGCTTCTCTTTCAGAGAAACGCATGTGAGTTTCTTCCTAATGCTTGCAAGTAGCTTAAGGCACTTTCAAAGGAAAGTGATTTTCTCTGAAAGGACAGCATTTAGAAAGTGAAGCAACACTCCATTCACTTCGCACAGTGAATTAAAGTGTTGGAACAGACTGCTTCTCTTTCAGAGAAACGCATGTGAGTTTCTTCCTAATGCTTGCAAGTAGCTTAAGGCACTTTCAAAGGAAAGTGATTTTCTCTGAAAGGACAGCATTTAGAAAGTGAAGCAACACTCCATTCACTTCGCACAGTGAATTGAAGTGTTGGAACAGACTGCTTCTCTTTCAGAGAAACGCATGTGAGTTTCTTCCTAATGCTTGCAAGTAGCTTAAGGCACTTTCAAAGGAAAGTGATTTTCTCTGAAAGGACAGCATTTAGAAAGTGAAGCAACACTCCATTCACTTCGCAGAGTGAATTGAAGTATTGGAACAGACTGCTTCTCTTTCAGAGAAACGCATGTGAGTTTCTGGTGAATGCTTGTAAGTAGCTTAAGGCACTTTCAAAGGAAAGTGATTTTCTCTGAAAGGACAGCATTTAGAAAGTGAAGCAACACTCCATTCACTTCGCACAGTGAATTGAGGTGTTGGAACTGACTGCTTCTCTTTCAGAGAAACGCATGTGAGTTTGTTGTGAATTCTTGCAACTTGCTTAAGGCACTTTCAAAGGAAAGTGATTTTCTCTGAAAGGACAGCGTTTAGAAAGTGAAGCAACACTCCATTCACTTCGCACAGTGAATTGAAGTGTTGGAACAGACTGCTTCTCTTTAAGAGAAACGCATGTGAGTTTTTTGTGAATGCTTGAAAGTAGTTTAAGGCACTTTCAAAGGAAAGTGATTTTCTCTTAAAGGACAGCAAATAGAAAGTGAAGCAACACTCCATTCACTTCGCACAGTGAATTGAAGTGTTGGAACAGACTGCTTCTCTTTCAGAGAAACGCATGTGAATTTCTTCCTAATGCTTGAAAGTAGCTTAAGGCACTTTCAAAGGAAAATGTTTTTCTCTGAAAGGACAGCATTTAGAAAGTGAGGCAACACTCCATTCCCTTCGTGCAGTGAATTGAAGTGTTGGAACAGAGTGCTTCTCTTTCATAGAAACGCATTAGTGTTTCTTGTGAATGCTTGCAAGTTGCTTAAGGCACTTTCAAAGGAAAGTGATTTTCTCTGAAAGGACATAATTTAGAAAGTGAAGCAACACTCCATTCACTTCGCACAGTGAATTGAAGTGTTGGAACAGACTGCTTCTCTTTCAGAGAAGCGCATGTGAGTTTTTTGTGAATGCTTGAAAGTAGTTTAAGGCACTTTCAAAGGAAAGTGATTTTCACTGAAAGGACAGCATTTAGAAAGTGAGGCAACACTCCATTCACTTCGCACAGTGAATTGAAGTGTTGGAACAGACTGCTTCTCTTTCAGAGAAACGCATGTGAGTTTCTTCCTAATGCTTGCAAGTAGCTTAAGGCACTTTCAAAGGAAAGTGATTTTCTCTGAAAGGACAGCATTTAGAAAGTGAAGCAACACTCCATTCACTTCGTGCAGTGAATTGAAGTGTTGGAACAGAGTGCTTCTCTTTCATAGAAACGCATTAGTGTTTCTTGTGAATGCTTGTAAATTGCTTAAGGCACTTTCAAAGGAAAGTGATTTTCTCTGAAAGGACATAATTTAGAAAGTGAAGCAACACTCCATTCACTTCGCACAGTGAATTGAAGTGTTGGAACAGACTGCGTCTCTTTCAGATAAATGCATGTTATTTTCTGTTGAATGCTTGTAAGTAGCTTAAGGCACTTTCAAAGGAAAGTGATTTTCTCTGAAAGGACAGCACTTAGAAAGTGAAGCAACACTCCATTCACTTCGCAGAGTGAATTGAAGTGTTGGAACGGACTGCTTCACTTTCAGAGAAGCGCATGTGAGTTTCTGGTGAATGCTTGTAAGTAGCTTAAGGCACTTTCAAAGGAAAGTGATTTTCTATGAGATGACAGCATTTAGAAAGTGAGGCAACACTCCATTCACTTCACACAGTGAATTAAAGTGTTGGAACAGACTGCTTGTCTTTCAGAGAAACGCATGTGAGTTTCTTCCTAATGCTTGCAAGTAGCTTAAGGCACTTTCAAAGGAAAGTGATTTTCTCAGAAAGGACAGCATTTAGAAAGTGAAGCAACACTCCATTCACTTCGCACAGTGAATTGAAGTGTTGGAACAGACTGCTTCTCTTTCAGAGAAAAGCATGTGAATTTCTTCCTAATGCTTGCAAGTAGCTTAAGGCACTTTCAAAGGAAAGTGATTTTCTCAGAAAGGACAGCATTTAGAAAGTGAAGCAACACTCCATTCACTTCGCACAGTGAATTGAAGTGTTGGAACAGACTGCTTCTCTTTCAGAGAAACGCATGTGAGTTTCTGGTGAATGCTTGTAAGCAGCTTAAGGCACTTTCAAAGGAAAGTGATTTTCTCTGAAAGGACAGCATTTAGAAAGTGAAGCAACACTCCCTTCACTTCGAACAGTGAATTGAAGTGTTGGAACAGACTGCTTCTCTTTCAGAGAAATGCATGTGAGTTTCTGTTGAATGCTTGTAAGTAGCTTAAGGCACTTTCAAAGGAAAGTGATTTTCTCTGAAAGGACAGCATTTAGAAAGTGAGGCAACACTCCATTCACTTCACACAGTGAATTGAAGTGTTGGAACAGACTGCTTCTCTTTCAGAGAAACGCTTGTGAGTTTCTTCCTAATGCTTGCAAGTAGCTTAAGGCACTTTCAAAGGAAAGTGATTTTCTCTGAAAGGACAGCATTTAGAAAGTGAAGCAACACTCCCTTCACTTCGCACAGTGAATTGAAGTGTTGGAACAGACTGCTTCTCTTTCAGAGAAACGCATGTGAGTTTCTGTTGAATGCTTGTAAGTAGCTTAAGGCACTTTGAAAGGAAAGTGATTTTCTCTGAAAGGACAGCATTTAGAAAGTGAAGCAACACTCCATTCACTTCGCAGAGTGAATTGAAGTATTGGAACAGACTGCTTCTCTTTCAGAGAAACGCATGTGAGTTTCTGGTGAATGCTTGTAAGTAGTTTAAGGCACTTTCAAAGGAAAGTGATTTTCTCTGAAAGGACAGCATTTAGAAAGTGAAGCAACACTCCATTCACTTCGCACACTGAATTGAAGTGTTGGAACAGACTGCTTCTCTTTCAGAGAAACGCATGTGAGTTTCTGTTGAATGCTTGTAAGTAGTTTAAGGCACTTTCAAAGGAAAGTGATTTTCTCTGAAAGGACAGCATTTAGAAAGTGAAGCAACACTCCATTCACTTCGTGCAGTGAATTGAAGTGTTGGAACAGAGTGCTTCTCTTTCATAGAAACGCATTAGTGTTTCTTGTGTATGCTTCAAGTTGCTTAAGGCACTTTCAAAGGAAAGTGATTTTCTCTGAAAGGACATAATTTAGAAAGTGAAGCAACACTCCATTCACTTCGCACAGTGAATTGAAGTGTTGGAACAGACTGCTTTTCTTTCAGAGAAACGCATGTGAGTTTGTTGTGAATTCTTGCAAGTTGCTTAAGGCACTTTCAAAGGAAAGTGATTTTTTCTGAAAGGACAGCATTTAGAAAGTGAAGCAACACTCCATTCACTTCGCACAGTGAATTGAAGTGTTGGAACAGACTGCTTCTCTTTAAGAGAAACGCATGTGAGTTTTTTGTGAATGCTTGAAAGTAGTTTAAGGCACTTTCAAAGGAAAGTGATTTTCTCTTAAAGGACAGCATTTAGAAAGTGAAGCAGCACTCCATTCACTTCGCCCAGTGAATTGAAGTGTTGGAACCGACTGCTTGTCTTTCAGAGAAACGCTTGTGAGTTTCTGTTGAATGCTTGTAAGTAGCTTAAGGCACTTCCAAAGAAAGTGATTTTCTCTGAAAGGACAGCATTTAGAAAGTGAAGCAACACACCATTCCCTTCATGCAGTGAATTGAAGTGTTGGAACAGAGTGCTTCTCTTTCATAAAAACGGATTAGTGTTTCTTGTGAATGCTTGTAAGTTGCTTAAGGCACTTTCAAAGGAAAGTGATTTTCTCTGAAAGGACATAATTTAGAAAGTGAAGCAACACTCCATTCACTTCGCACAGTGAATTGAAGTGTTGGAACAGACTGCTTCTCTTTCAGATAAATGCATGTGAGTTTCTGTTGAATGCTTGTAAGTAGCTTAAGGCACTTTCAAAGGAAAGTGATTTTCTCTGAAAGGACAGCACTTAGAAAGTGAAGCAACACTCCATTCACTTCGCACAGTGAATTGAAGTATTGGAACGGACTGCTTCACTTTCAGAGAAACGCATGTGAGTTTCTGTTGAATGCTTGTAAGTAGCTTAAGGCACTTTCAAAGGAAAGTGATTTTCTCTGAGATGACAGCATTTAGAAAGTGAGGCAACACTCCATTCACTTCACACAGTGAATTAAAGTGTTGGAACAGACTGCTTGTCTTTCAGAGAAACGCATGTGAGTTGCTTCCTAATGCTTGCAAGTAGCTTAAGGCACTTTCAAAGGAAAGTGATTTTCTCAGAAAGGACAGCATTTAGAAAGTGAAGCAACACTCCATTCACTTCGCACAGTGAATTGAAGTGTTGGAACAGACTGCTTCTCTTTCAGAGAAACGCATGTGAATTTCTTCCTAATGCTTGCAAGTAGCTTAAGGCACTTTCAAAGGAAAGTGATTTTCTCAGAAAGGACAGCATTTAGAAAGTGAAGCAACACTCCATTCACTTCGCACAGTGAATTGAAGTGTTGGAACAGACTGCTTCTCTTTCAGAGAAACGCATGTGAGTTTCTGGTGAATGCTTGTAAGCAGCTTAAGGCACTTTCAAAGGAAAGTGATTTTCTCTGAAAGGACAGCATTTAGAAAGTGAAGCAACACTCCCTTCACTTCGCACAGTGAATTGAAGTGTTGGAACAGACTGCTTCTCTTTCAGAGAAACGCATGTGAGTTTGTTGTGAATGCTTGAAAGTAGTTTAAGGCACTTTCAAAGGAAAGTGATTTTCTCTTAAAGGACAGCAAATAGAAAGTGAAGCAACACTCCATTCACTTCGCACAGTGAATTGAAGTGTTGGAACAGACTGCTTCTCTTTCAGAGAAACGCTTGTGAGTTTCTGTTGAATGCTTGTAAGTAGCTTAAGGCACTTCCAAAGAAAGTGATTTTCTCTGAAAGGACAGCATTTAGAAAGTGAAGCAACACACCATTCCCTTCGTGCAGTGAATTGAAGTGTTGGAACAGAGTGCTTCTCTTTCATAAAAACGGATTAGTGTTTCTTGTGAATGCTTGTAAGTTGCTTAAGGCACTTTCAAAGGAAAGTGATTTTCTCTGAAAGGACATAATTTAGAAAGTGAAGCAACACTCCATTCACTTCGCACAGTGAATTGAAGTGTTGGAACAGACTGCTTCTCTTTCAGATAAATGCATGTGAGTTTCTGTTGAATGCTTGTAAGTAGCTTAAGGCACTTTCAAAGGAAAGTGATTTTCTCTGAAAGGACAGCACTTAGAAAGTGAAGCAACACTCCATTCACTTCGCACAGTGAATTGAAGTATTGGAACGGACTGCTTCACTTTCAGAGAAACGCATGTGAGTTTCTGTTGAATGCTTGTAAGTAGCTTAAGGCACTTTCAAAGGAAAGTGATTTTCTCTGAGATGACAGCATTTAGAAAGTGAGGCAACACTCCATTCACTTCACACAGTGAATTAAAGTGTTGGAACAGACTGCTTGTCTTTCAGAGAAACGCATGTGAGTTTCTTCCTAATGCTTGCAAGTAGCTTAAGGCACTTTCAAAGGAAAGTGATTTTCTCAGAAAGGACAGCATTTAGAAAGTGAAGCAACACTCCATTCACTTCGCACAGTGAATTGAAGTGTTGGAACAGACTGCTTCTCTTTCAGAGAAACGCATGTGAATTTCTTCCTAATGCTTGCAAGTAGCTTAAGGCACTTTCAAAGGAAAGTGATTTTCTCAGAAAGGACAGCATTTAGAAAGTGAAGCAACACTCCATTCACTTCGCACAGTGAATTGAAGTGTTGGAACAGACTGCTTCTCTTTCAGAGAAACGCATGTGAGTTTCTGGTGAATGCTTGTAAGCAGCTTAAGGCACTTTCAAAGGAAAGTGATTTTCTCTGAAAGGACAGCATTTAGAAAGTGAAGCAACACTCCCTTCACTTCGCACAGTGAATTGAAGTGTTGGAACAGACTGCTTCTCTTTCAGAGAAACGCATGTGAGTTTGTTGTGAATGCTTGAAAGTAGTTTAAGGCACTTTCAAAGGAAAGTGATTTTCTCTTAAAGGACAGCAAATAGAAAGTGAAGCAACACTCCATTCACTTCGCACAGTGAATTGAAGTGTTGGAACAGACTGCTTCTCTTTCAGAGAAACGCTTGTGAGTTTCTGTTGAATGCTTGTAAGTAGCTTAAGGCACTTCCAAAGAAAGTGATTTTCTCTGAAAGGACAGCATTTAGAAAGTGAAGCAACACACCATTCCCTTCGTGCAGTGAATTGAAGTGTTGGAACAGAGTGCTTCTCTTTCATAAAAACGGATTAGTGTTTCTTGTGAATGCTTGTAAGTTGCTTAAGGCACTTTCAAAGGAAAGTGATTTTCTCTGAAAGGACATAATTTAGAAAGTGAAGCAACACTCCATTCACTTCGCACAGTGAATTGAAGTGTTGGAACAGACTGCTTCTCTTTCAGATAAATGCATGTGAGTTTCTGTTGAATGCTTGTAAGTAGCTTAAGGCACTTTCAAAGGAAAGTGATTTTCTCTGAAAGGACAGCACTTAGAAAGTGAAGCAACACTCCATTCACTTCGCACAGTGAATTGAAGTATTGGAACGGACTGCTTCACTTTCAGAGAAACGCATGTGAGTTTCTGTTGAATGCTTGTAAGTAGCTTAAGGCACTTTCAAAGGAAAGTGATTTTCTCTGAGATGACAGCATTTAGAAAGTGAGGCAACACTCCATTCACTTCACACAGTGAATTAAAGTGTTGGAACAGACTGCTTGTCTTTCAGAGAAACGCATGTGAGTTTCTTCCTAATGCTTGCAAGTAGCTTAAGGCACTTTCAAAGGAAAGTGATTTTCTCAGAAAGGACAGCATTTAGAAAGTGAAGCAACACTCCATTCACTTCGCACAGTGAATTGAAGTGTTGGAACAGACTGCTTCTCTTTCAGAGAAACGCATGTGAATTTCTTCCTAATGCTTGCAAGTAGCTTAAGGCACTTTCAAAGGAAAGTGATTTTCTCAGAAAGGACAGCATTTAGAAAGTGAAGCAACACTCCATTCACTTCGCACAGTGAATTGAAGTGTTGGAACAGACTGCTTCTCTTTCAGAGAAACGCATGTGAGTTTCTGGTGAATGCTTGTAAGCAGCTTAAGGCACTTTCAAAGGAAAGTGATTTTCTCTGAAAGGACAGCATTTAGAAAGTGAAGCAACACTCCCTTCACTTCGCACAGTGAATTGAAGTGTTGGAACAGACTGCTTCTCTTTCAGAGAAACGCATGTGAGTTTGTTGTGAATGCTTGAAAGTAGTTTAAGGCACTTTCAAAGGAAAGTGATTTTCTCTTAAAGGACAGCAAATAGAAAGTGAAGCAACACTCCATTCACTTCGCACAGTGAATTGAAGTGTTGGAACAGACTGCTTCTCTTTCAGAGAAACGCTTGTGAGTTTCTGTTGAATGCTTGTAAGTAGCTTAAGGCACTTCCAAAGAAAGTGATTTTCTCTGAAAGGACAGCATTTAGAAAGTGAAGCAACACACCATTCCCTTCGTGCAGTGAATTGAAGTGTTGGAACAGAGTGCTTCTCTTTCATAAAAACGGATTAGTGTTTCTTGTGAATGCTTGTAAGTTGCTTAAGGCACTTTCAAAGGAAAGTGATTTTCTCTGAAAGGACATAATTTAGAAAGTGAAGCAACACTCCATTCACTTCGCACAGTGAATTGAAGTGTTGGAACAGACTGCTTCTCTTTCAGATAAATGCATGTGAGTTTCTGTTGAATGCTTGTAAGTAGCTTAAGGCACTTTCAAAGGAAAGTGATTTTCTCTGAAAGGACAGCACTTAGAAAGTGAAGCAACACTCCATTCACTTCGCACAGTGAATTGAAGTATTGGAACGGACTGCTTCACTTTCAGAGAAACGCATGTGAGTTTCTGTTGAATGCTTGTAAGTAGCTTAAGGCACTTTCAAAGGAAAGTGATTTTCTCTGAGATGACAGCATTTAGAAAGTGAGGCAACACTCCATTCACTTCACACAGTGAATTAAAGTGTTGGAACAGACTGCTTGTCTTTCAGAGAAACGCATGTGAGTTTCTTCCTAATGCTTGCAAGTAGCTTAAGGCACTTTCAAAGGAAAGTGATTTTCTCAGAAAGGACAGCATTTAGAAAGTGAAGCAACACTCCATTCACTTCGCACAGTGAATTGAAGTGTTGGAACAGACTGCTTCTCTTTCAGAGAAACGCATGTGAATTTCTTCCTAATGCTTGCAAGTAGCTTAAGGCACTTTCAAAGGAAAGTGATTTTCTCAGAAAGGACAGCATTTAGAAAGTGAAGCAACACTCCATTCACTTCGCACAGTGAATTGAAGTGTTGGAACAGACTGCTTCTCTTTCAGAGAAACGCATGTGAGTTTCTGGTGAATGCTTGTAAGCAGCTTAAGGCACTTTCAAAGGAAAGTGATTTTCTCTGAAAGGACAGCATTTAGAAAGTGAAGCAACACTCCCTTCACTTCGCACAGTGAATTGAAGTGTTGGAACAGACTGCTTCTCTTTCAGAGAAACGCATGTGAGTTTGTTGTGAATGCTTGAAAGTAGTTTAAGGCACTTTCAAAGGAAAGTGATTTTCTCTTAAAGGACAGCAAATAGAAAGTGAAGCAACACTCCATTCACTTCGCACAGTGAATTGAAGTGTTGGAACAGACTGCTTCTCTTTCAGAGAAACGCTTGTGAGTTTCTGTTGAATGCTTGTAAGTAGCTTAAGGCACTTCCAAAGAAAGTGATTTTCTCTGAAAGGACAGCATTTAGAAAGTGAAGCAACACACCATTCCCTTCGTGCAGTGAATTGAAGTGTTGGAACAGAGTGCTTCTCTTTCATAAAAACGAATTAGTGTTTCTTGTGAATGCTTGTAAGTTGCTTAAGGCACTTTCAAAGGAAAGTGATTTTCTCTGAAAGGACATAATTTAGAAAGTGAAGCAACACTCCATTCACTTCGCACAGTGAATTGAAGTGTTGGAACAGACTGCTTCTCTTTCAGATAAATGCATGTGAGTTTCTGTTGAATGCTTGTAAGTAGCTTAAGGCACTTTCAAAGGAAAGTGATTTTCTCTGAAAGGACAGCACTTAGAAAGTGAAGCAACACTCCATTCACTTCGCACAGTGAATTGAAGTATTGGAACGGACTGCTTCACCTTCAGAGAAACGCATGTGAGTTTCTGTTGAATGCTTGTAAGTAGCTTAAGGCACTTTCAAAGGAAAGTGATTTTCTCTGAGATGACAGCATTTAGAAAGTGAGGCAACACTCCATTCACTTCACACAGTGAATTAAAGTGTTGGAACAGACTGCTTGTCTTTCAGAGAAACGCATGTGAGTTTCTTCCTAATGCTTGCAAGTAGCTTAAGGCACTTTCAAAGGAAAGTGATTTTCTCAGAAAGGACAGCATTTAGAAAGTGAAGCAACACTCCATTCACTTCGCACAGTGAATTGAAGTGTTGGAACAGACTGCTTCTCTTTCAGAGAAACGCATGTGAATTTCTTCCTAATGCTTGCAAGTAGCTTAAGGCACTTTCAAAGGAAAGTGATTTTCTCAGAAAGGACAGCATTTAGAAAGTGAAGCAACACTCCATTCACTTCGCACAGTGAATTGAAGTGTTGGAACAGACTGCTTCTCTTTCAGAGAAACGCATGTTAGTTTCTGGTGAATGCTTGTAAGCAGCTTAAGGCACTTTCAAAGGAAAGTGATTTTCTCTGAAAGGACAGCATTTAGAAAGTGAAGCAACACTCCCTTCACTTCGCACAGTGAATTGAAGTGTTGGAACAGACTGCTTCTCTTTCAGAGAAACGCATGTGAGTTTGTTGTGAATGCTTGAAAGTAGTTTAAGGCACTTTCAAAGGAAAGTGATTTTCTCTTAAAGGACAGCAAATAGAAAGTGAAGCAACACTCCATTCACTTCGCACAGTGAATTGAAGTGTTGGAACAGACTTATTCTCTTTCAGAGAAACGCATGTGAGTTTCTTCCTAATGCTTGCAAGTAGCTTAAGGCACTTTCAAAGGAAAATGATTTTCTCTGAAAGGACAGCATTTAGAAAGTGAAGCAACACTCCATTCCCTTCGTGCAGTGAATTGAAGTGTTGGAACAGAGTGCTTCTCTTTCATAGAAACGCATTAGTGTTTCTTGTGAATGCTTGCAAGTTGCTTAAGGCACTTTCAAAGGAAAGTGATTTTCTCTGAAAGGACATAATTTAGAAAGTGAAGCAACACTCCATTCACTTCGCACAGTGAATTGAAGTGTTGGAACAGACTGCTTCTCTTTCAGAGAAGCGCATGTGAGTTTTTTGTGAATGCTTGAAAGTAGTTTAAGGCACTTTCAAAGGAAAGTGATTTTCACTGAAAGGACAGCATTTAGAAAGTGAGGCAACACTCCATTCACTTCGCACAGTGAATTGAAGTGTTGGAACAGACTGCTTCTCTTTCAGAGAAACGCATGTGAGTTTCTTCCTAATGCTTGCAAGTAGCTTAAGGCACTTTCAAAGGAAAGTGATTTTCTCTGAAAGGACAGCATTTAGAAAGTGAAGCAACACTCCATTCACTTCCTGCAGTGAATTGAAGTTTTGGAACAGAGTGCTTCTCTTTCATAGAAACGCATTAGTGTTTCTTGTGAATGCTTGTAAATTGCTTAAGGCACTTTCAAAGGAAAGTGATTTTCTCTGAAAGGACATAATTTAGAAAGTGAAGCAACACTCCATTCACTTCGCACAGTGAATTGAAGTGTTGGAACAGACTGCGTCTCTTTCAGATAAATGCATGTTATTTTCTGTTGAATGCTTGTAAGTAGCTTAAGGCACTTTCAAAGGAAAGTGATTTTCTCTGAAAGGACAGCACTTAGAAAGTGAAGCAACACTCCATTCACTTCGCAGAGTGAATTGAAGTGTTGGAACGGACTGCTTCACTTTCAGAGAAACGCATGTGAGTTTCTGGTGAATGCTTGTAAGTAGCTTAAGGCACTTTCAAAGGAAAGTGATTTTCTCTGAGATGACAGCATTTAGAAAGTGAGGCAACACTCCATTCACTTCACACAGTGAATTAAAGTGTTGGAACAGACTGCTTGTCTTTCAGAGAAACGCATGTGTGTTTCTTCCTAATGCTTGCAAGTAGCTTAAGGCACTTTCAAAGGAAAGTGATTTTCTCAGAAAGGACAGCATTTAGAAAGTGAAGCAACACTCCATTCACTTCGCACAGTGAATTGAAGTGTTGGAACAGACTGCTTCTCTTTCAGAGAAACTAATGTGAATTTCTTCCTAATGCTTGCAAGTAGCTTAAGGCACTTTCAAAGGAAAGTGATTTTCTCAGAAAGGACAGCATTTAGAAAGTGAAGCCACACTCCATTCACTTCGCACAGTGAATTGAAGTGTTGGAACAGACTGCTTCTCTTTCAGAGAAACGCATGTGAGTTTCTGGTGAATGCTTGTAAGCAGCTTAAGGCACTTTCAAAGGAAAGTGATTTTCTCTGAAAGGACAGCATTTAGAAAGTGAAGCAACACTCCCTTCACTTCGAACAGTGAATTGAAGTGTTGGAACAGACTGCTTCTCTTTCAGAGAAATGCATGTGAGTTTCTGTTGAATGCTTGTAAGTAGCTTAAGGCACTTTCAAAGGAAAGTGATTTTCTCTGAAAGGACAGCATTTAGAAAGTGAGGCAACACTCCATTCACTTCACACAGTGAATTGAAGTGTTGGAACAGACTGCTTCTCTTTCAGAGAAACGCATGTGAGTTTCTTCCTAATGCTTGCAAGTAGCTTAAGGCACTTTCAAAGGAAAGTGATTTTCTCTGAAAGGACAGCATTTAGAAAGTGAAGCAACACTCCCTTCACTTCGCACAGTGAATTGAAGTGTTGGAACAGACTGCTTCTCTTTCAGAGAAACGCATGTGAGTTTCTGTTGAATGCTTGTAAGTAGCTTAAGGCACTTTGAAAGGAAAGTGATTTTCTCTGAAAGGACAGCATTTAGAAAGTGAAGCAACACTCCATTCACTTCGCAGAGTGAATTGAAGTATTGGAACAGACTGCTTCTCTTTCAGAGAAACGCATGTGAGTTTCTGGTGAATGCTTGTAAGTAGTTTAAGGCACTTTCAAAGGAAAGTGATTTTCTCTGAAAGGACAGCATTTAGAAAGTGAAGCAACACTCCATTCACTTCGCACAGTGAATTGAAGTGTTGGAACAGAGTGCTTCTCTTTCATAGAAACGCATTAGTGTTTCTTGTGTATGCTTCAAGTTGCTTAAGGCACTTTCAAAGGAAAGTGATTTTCTCTGAAAGGACATAATTTAGAAAGTGAAGCAACACTCCATTCACTTCGCACAGTGAATTGAAGTGTTGGAACAGACTGCTTCTCTTTCAGAGAAACGCATGTGAGTTTGTTGTGAATTCTTGCAAGTTGCTTAAGGCACTTTCAAAGGAAAGTGATTTTTTCTGAAAGGACAGCATTTAGAAAGTGAAGCAACACTCCATTCACTTCGCACAGTGAATTGAAGTGTTGGAACAGACTGCTTCTCTTTAAGAGAAACGCATGTGAGTTTTTTGTGAATGCTTGAAAGTAGTTTAAGGCACTTTCAAAGGAAAGTGATTTTCTCTTAAAGGACAGCATTTAGAAAGTGAAGCAGCACTCCATTCACTTCGCCCAGTGAATTGAAGTGTTGGAACCGACTGCTTCTCTTTCAGAGAAACGCTTGTGAGTTTCTGTTGAATGCTTGTAAGTAGCTTAAGGCACTTCCAAAGAAAGTGATTTTCTCTGAAAGGACAGCATTTAGAAAGTGAAGCAACACACCATTCCCTTCGTGCAGTGAATTGAAGTGTTGGAACAGAGTGCTTCTCTTTCATAAAAACGGATTAGTGTTTCTTGTGAATGCTTGTAAGTTGCTTAAGGCACTTTCAAAGGAAAGTGATTTTCTCTGAAAGGACATAATTTAGAAAGTGAAGCAACACTCCATTCACTTCGCACAGTGAATTGAAGTGTTGGAACAGACTGCTTCTCTTTCAGATAAATGCATGTGAGTTTCTGTTGAATGCTTGTAGGTAGCTTAAGGCACTTTCAAAGGAAAGTGATTTTCTCTGAAAGGACAGCACTTAGAAAGTGAAGCAACACTCCATTCACTTCGCACAGTGAATTGAAGTATTGGAACGGACTGCTTCACTTTCAGAGAAACGCATGTGAGTTTCTGTTGAATGCTTGTAAGTAGCTTAAGGCACTTTCAAAGGAAAGTGATTTTCTCTGAGATGACAGCATTTAGAAAGTGAGGCAACACTCCATTCACTTCACACAGTGAATTAAAGTGTTGGAACAGACTGCTTGTCTTTCAGAGAAACGCATGTGAGTTTCTTCCTAATGCTTGCAAGTAGCTTAAGGCACTTTCAAAGGAAAGTGATTTTCTCAGAAAGGACAGCATTTAGAAAGTGAAGCAACACTCCATTCACTTCGCACAGTGAATTGAAGTGTTGGAACAGACTGCTTCTCTTTCAGAGAAACGCATGTGAATTTCTTCCTAATGCTTGCAAGTAGCTTAAGGCACTTTCAAAGGAAAGTGATTTTCTCAGAAAGGACAGCATTTAGAAAGTGAAGCAACACTCCATTCACTTCGCACAGTGAATTGAAGTGTTGGAACAGACTGCTTCTCTTTCAGAGAAACGCATGTGAGTTTCTGGTGAATGCTTGTAAGCAGCTTAAGGCACTTTCAAAGGAAAGTGATTTTCTCTGAAAGGACAGCATTTAGAAAGTGAAGCAACACTCCCTTCACTTCGCACAGTGAATTGAAGTGTTGGAACAGACTGCTTCTCTTTCAGAGAAACGCATGTGAGTTTGTTGTGAATGCTTGAAAGTAGTTTAAGGCACTTTCAAAGGAAAGTGATTTTCTCTTAAAGGACAGCAAATAGAAAGTGAAGCAACACTCCATTCACTTCGCACAGTGAATTGAAGTGTTGGAACAGACTGCTTCTCTTTCAGAGAAACGCTTGTGAGTTTCTGTTGAATGCTTGTAAGTAGCTTAAGGCACTTCCAAAGAAAGTGATTTTCTCTGAAAGGACAGCATTTAGAAAGTGAAGCAACACACCATTCCCTTCGTGCAGTGAATTGAAGTGTTGGAACAGAGTGCTTCTCTTTCATAAAAACGGATTAGTGTTTCTTGTGAATGCTTGTAAGTTGCTTAAGGCACTTTCAAAGGAAAGTGATTTTCTCTGAAAGGACATAATTTAGAAAGTGAAGCAACACTCCATTCACTTCGCACAGTGAATTGAAGTGTTGGAACAGACTGCTTCTCTTTCAGATAAATGCATGTGAGTTTCTGTTGAATGCTTGTAGGTAGCTTAAGGCACTTTCAAAGGAAAGTGATTTTCTCTGAAAGGACAGCACTTAGAAAGTGAAGCAACACTCCATTCACTTCGCACAGTGAATTGAAGTATTGGAACGGACTGCTTCACTTTCAGAGAAACGCATGTGAGTTTCTGTTGAATGCTTGTAAGTAGCTTAAGGCACTTTCAAAGGAAAGTGATTTTCTCTGAGATGACAGCATTTAGAAAGTGAGGCAACACTCCATTCACTTCACACAGTGAATTAAAGTGTTGGAACAGACTGCTTGTCTTTCAGAGAAACGCATGTGAGTTTCTTCCTAATGCTTGCAAGTAGCTTAAGGCACTTTCAAAGGAAAGTGATTTTCTCAGAAAGGACAGCATTTAGAAAGTGAAGCAACACTCCATTCACTTCGCACAGTGAATTGAAGTGTTGGAACAGACTGCTTCTCTTTCAGAGAAACGCATGTGAATTTCTTCCTAATGCTTGCAAGTAGCTTAAGGCACTTTCAAAGGAAAGTGATTTTCTCAGAAAGGACAGCATTTAGAAAGTGAAGCAACACTCCATTCACTTCGCACAGTGAATTGAAGTGTTGGAACAGACTGCTTCTCTTTCAGAGAAACGCATGTGAGTTTCTGGTGAATGCTTGTAAGCAGCTTAAGGCACTTTCAAAGGAAAGTGATTTTCTCTGAAAGGACAGCATTTAGAAAGTGAAGCAACACTCCCTTCACTTCGCACAGTGAATTGAAGTGTTGGAACAGACTGCTTCTCTTTCAGAGAAACGCATGTGAGTTTGTTGTGAATGCTTGAAAGTAGTTTAAGGCACTTTCAAAGGAAAGTGATTTTCTCTTAAAGGACAGCAAATAGAAAGTGAAGCAACACTCCATTCACTTCGCACAGTGAATTGAAGTGTTGGAACAGACTGCTTCTCTTTCAGAGAAACGCTTGTGAGTTTCTGTTGAATGCTTGTAAGTAGCTTAAGGCACTTCCAAAGAAAGTGATTTTCTCTGAAAGGACAGCATTTAGAAAGTGAAGCAACACACCATTCCCTTCGTGCAGTGAATTGAAGTGTTGGAACAGAGTGCTTCTCTTTCATAAAAACGGATTAGTGTTTCTTGTGAATGCTTGTAAGTTGCTTAAGGCACTTTCAAAGGAAAGTGATTTTCTCTGAAAGGACATAATTTAGAAAGTGAAGCAACACTCCATTCACTTCGCACAGTGAATTGAAGTGTTGGAACAGACTGCTTCTCTTTCAGATAAATGCATGTGAGTTTCTGTTGAATGCTTGTAAGTAGCTTAAGGCACTTTCAAAGGAAAGTGATTTTCTCTGAAAGGACAGCACTTAGAAAGTGAAGCAACACTCCATTCACTTCGCACAGTGAATTGAAGTATTGGAACGGACTGCTTCACTTTCAGAGAAACGCATGTGAGTTTCTGTTGAATGCTTGTAAGTAGCTTAAGGCACTTTCAAAGGAAAGTGATTTTCTCTGAGATGACAGCATTTAGAAAGTGAGGCAACACTCCATTCACTTCACACAGTGAATTAAAGTGTTGGAACAGACTGCTTGTCTTTCAGAGAAACGCATGTGAGTTGCTTCCTAATGCTTGCAAGTAGCTTAAGGCACTTTCAAAGGAAAGTGATTTTCTCAGAAAGGACAGCATTTAGAAAGTGAAGCAACACTCCATTCACTTCGCACAGTGAATTGAAGTGTTGGAACAGACTGCTTCTCTTTCAGAGAAACGCATGTGAATTTCTTCCTAATGCTTGCAAGTAGCTTAAGGCACTTTCAAAGGAAAGTGATTTTCTCAGAAAGGACAGCATTTAGAAAGTGAAGCAACACTCCATTCACTTCGCACAGTGAATTGAAGTGTTGGAACAGACTGCTTCTCTTTCAGAGAAACGCATGTGAGTTTCTGGTGAATGCTTGTAAGCAGCTTAAGGCACTTTCAAAGGAAAGTGATTTTCTCTGAAAGGACAGCATTTAGAAAGTGAAGCAACACTCCCTTCACTTCGCACAGTGAATTGAAGTGTTGGAACAGACTGCTTCTCTTTCAGAGAAACGCATGTGAGTTTGTTGTGAATGCTTGAAAGTAGTTTAAGGCACTTTCAAAGGAAAGTGATTTTCTCTTAAAGTACAGCAAATAGAAAGTGAAGCAACAATCCATTCACTTCGCACAGTGAATTGAAGTTTTGGAACAGACTGCTTCTCTTTCAGAGAAACGCATGTGAGTTTCTTCCTAATGCTTGCAAGTAGCTTAAGGCACTTTCAAAGGAAAATGATTTTCTATGAAAGGACAGCATTTAGAAAGTGAAGCAACACTCCATTCCCTTCGTGCAGTGAATTGAAGTGTTGGAACAGAGTGCTTCTCTTTCACAGAAACGCATTAGTGTTTCTTGTGAATGCTTGCAAGTTGCTTAAGGCACTTTCAAAGGAAAGTGATTTTCTCTGAAAGGACATAATTTAGAAAGTGAAGCAACACTCCATTCACTTCGCACAGTGAATTGAAGTGTTGGAACAGACTGCTTCTCTTTCAGAGAAGCACATGTGAGTTTTTTGTGAATGCTTGAAAGTAGTTTAAGGCACTTTCAAAGGAAAGTGATTTTCACTGAAAGGACAGCATTTAGAAAGTGAGGCAACACTCCATTCACTTCGCACAGTGAATTGAAGTGTTGGAACAGACTGCTTCTCTTTCAGAGAAACGCATGTGAGTTTCTTCCTAATGCTTGCAAGTAGCTTAAGGCACTTTCAAAGGAAAGTGATTTTCTCTGAAAGGACAGCATTTAGAAAATGAAGCAACACTCCATTCACTTCGCACAGTGAATTGAAGTGTTGGAACCGACTGCTTCTCTTTCAGAGAAACGCATGTGAGTTTCTGGTGAATGCTTGTAAGAAGCTTAAGGCACTTTCAAAGGAAAGTGATTTTCTCTGAAAGGACAGCATTTAGAAAATGAAGCAACACTCCATTCACTTCGTGCAGTGAATTAAAGTGTTGGAACAGAGTGCTTCTCTTTCATAGAAACGCATTAGTGTTTCTTGTGAATGCTTGTAAATTGCTTAAGGCACTTTCAAAGGAAAGTGATTTTCTCTGAAAGGACATAATTTAGAAAGTGAAGCAACACTCCATTCACTTCGCACAGTGAATTGAAGTGTTGGAACAGACTGCTTCTCTTTCAGATAAATGCATGTGAGTTTCTGTTGAATGCTTGTAAGTAGCTTAAGGCACTTTCAAAGGAAAGTGATTTTCTCTGAAAGGACAGCACTTAGAAAGTGAAGCAACACTCCATTCACTTCGCAGAGTGAATTGAAGTGTTGGAACGGACTGCTTCACTTTCAGAGAAATGCATGTGAGTTTCTGTTGAATGCTTGTAAGTAGCTTAAGGCACTTTCAAAGGAAAGTGATTTTCTCTGAGATGACAGCATTTAGAAAGTGAGGCAACACTCCATTCACTTCACACAGTGAATTAAAGTGTTGGAACAGACTGCTTGTCTTTCAGAGAAACGCATGTGAGTTTCTTCCTAATGCTTGCAAGTAGCTTAAGGCACTTTCAAAGGAAAGTGATTTTCTCAGAAAGGACAGCATTTAGAAAGTGAAGCAACACTCCATTCACTTCGCACAGTGAATTGAAGTGTTGGAACAGACTGCTTCTCTTTCAGAGAAACGCATGTGAATTTCTTCCTAATGCTTGCAAGTAGCTTAAGGCACTTTCAAAGGAAAGTGATTTTCTCAGAAAGGACAGCATTTAGAAAGTGAAGCAACACTCCATTCACTTCGCACAGTGAATTGAAGTGTTGGAACAGACTGCTTCTCTTTCAGAGAAACGCATGTGAGTTTCTGGTGAATGCTTGTAAGTAGCTTAAGGCACTTTCAAAGGAAAGTGATTTTCTCTGAAAGGACAGCATTTAGAAAGTGAAGCAACACACCCTTTACTTCGAACAGTGAATTGAAGTGTTGGAACAGACTGCTTCTCTTTCAGAGAAATGCATGTGAGTTTCTGTTGAATGCTTGTAAGTAGCTTAAGGCACTTTCAAAGGAAAGTGATTTTCTCTGAAAGGACAGCATTTAGAAAGTGAAGCAACACTCCATTCACTTCGCACAGTGAATTGAAGTGTTGGAACAGACTGCTTCTCTTTCAGAGAAACGCATGTGAGTTTCTTCCTAATGCTTGCAAGTAGCTTAAGGCACTTTCAAAGGAAAGTGATTTTCTCTGAAAGGACAGCATTTAGAAACTGAAGCAACACTCCCTTCACTTCGCACAGTGAATTGAAGTGTTGGAACAGACTGCTTCTCTTTCAGAGAAACGCATGTGAGTTTCTGTTGAATGCTTGTAAGTAGCTTAAGGCACTTTCAAAGGAAAGTGATTTTTTCTGAAAGGACAGCATTTAGAAAGTGAAGCAACACTCCATTCACTTCGCAGAGTGAATTGAAGTATTGGAACAGACTGCTTCTCTTTCAGAGAAACGCATGTGAGTTTCTGGTGAATGCTTGTAAGTAGCTTAAGGCACTTTCAAAGGAAAGTGATTTTCTCTGAAAGACAGCATTTAGAAAGTGAAGCAACACTCCATTCACTTCGCACAGTGAATTGAAGTGTTGGAACAGAGTGCTTCTCTTTCATAGAAACGCATGTGAGTTTGTTGTGAATTCTTGCAAGTTGCTTAAGGCACTTTCAAAGGAAAGTGATTTTCTCTGAAAGGACAGCATTTAGAAAGTGAAGCAACACTCCATTCCCTTCGTGCAGTGAATTGAAGTGTTGGAACAGAGTGCTTCTCTTTCATAGAAACGCATTAGTGTTTCTTGTGAATGCTTGCAAGTTGCTTAAGGCACTTTCAAAGGAAAGTGATTTTCTCTGAAAGGACATAATTTAGAAAGTGAAGCAACACTCCATTCTCTTCGCACAGTGAATTGAAGTGTTGGAACAGACTGCTTCTCTTTCAGAGAAACGCATGTGAGTTTGTTGTGAATTCTTGCAAGTAGCTTAAGGCACTTTCAAAGGAAAGTGATTTTCTCTGAAAGGACAGCATTTAGAAAGTGAAGCAACACTCCCTTCACTTCGCACAGTGAATTGAAGTGTTGGAACAGACTGCTTCTCTTTCAGAGAAACGCATGTGAGTTTCTGTTGAATGCTTGTAAGTAGCTTAAGGCACTTTCAAAGGAAAGTGATTTTCTCTGAAAGGACAGCATTTAGAAAGTGAAGCAACACTCCATTCACTTCGCAGAGTGAATTGAAGTATTGGAACAGACTGCTTCTCTTTCAGAGAAACGCATGTGAGTTTCTGGTGAATGCTTGTAAGTAGCTTAAGGCACTTTCAAAGGAAAGTGATTTTCTCTTAAAGAACAGCATTTAGAAAGTGAAGCAACACTCCATTCACTTCGCACAGTGAATTGAAGTGTTGGAACTGACTGCTTCTCTTTCAGAGAAACGCATGTGAGTTTCTGTTGAATGCTTGTAAGTAGCTTAAGGCACTTCCAAAGAAAGTGATTTTCTCTGAAAGGACAGCATTTAGAAAGTGAAGCAACACTCCATTCCCTTCGTGCAGTGAATTGAAGTGTTGGAACAGAGTGCTTCTCTTTCATAGAAACGCATTAGTGTTTCTTGTGAATGCTTGCAAGTTGCTTAAGGCACTTTCAAAGGAAAGTGATTTTCTCTGAAAGGACATAATTTAGAAAGTGAAGGAACACTCCATTCACTTCGCACAGTGAATTGAAGTGTTGGAACAGACTGCTTCTCTTTCAGAGAAATGCATGTGAGTTTCTGTTGAATGCTTGTAAGTAGCTTAAGGCACTTTCAAAGGAAAGTGATTTTCTCTGAAAGGACAGCATTTAGAAAGTGAAGCAACACTCCATTCACTTCGCACAGTGAATTGAAGTGTTGGAACAGACTGTTTCACTTTCAGAGAAACGCATGTGAGTTTCTGTTGAATGCTTGTAAGTAGCTTAAGGCACTTTCAAAGGAAAGTGATTTTCTCTGAGAGGACAGCATTTTGAAAGTGAGGCAACACTCCATTCACTTCACACAGTGAATTGAAGTGTTGGAACAGACTGCTTCTCTTTCAGAGAAACGCATGTGAGTTTCTTCCTAATGCTTGCAAGTAGCTTAAGGCACTTTCAAAGGAAAGTGATTTTCTCAGAAAGGACAGCATTTAGAAAGTGAAGCAACACTCCATTCACTTCGCACAGTGAATTGAAGTGTTGGAACAGACTGCTTCTCTTTCAGAGAAACGCATGTGAGTTTCTTCCTAATGCTTGCAAGTAGCTTAAGGCACTTTCAAAGGAAAGTGATTTTCTCTGAAAGGACAGCATTTAGAAAGTGAAGCAACACTCCATTCCCTTCGTGTAGTGAATTGAAGTGTTGGAACAGAGTGCTTCTCTTTCAGAGAAACGCATGTGAGTTTGTTGTGAATTCTTGCAAGTAGCTTAAGGCACTTTCAAAGGAAAGTGATTTTCTCTGAAAGGACAGCATTTAGAAAGTGAAGCAACACTCCCTTCACTTCGCACAGTGAATTGAAGTGTTGGAACAGACTGCTTCTCTTTCAGAGAAACGCATGTGAGTTTCTGTTGAATGCTTGTAAGTAGCTTAAGGCACTTTCAAAGGAAAGTGATTTTCTCTGAAAGGACAGCATTTAGAAAGTGAAGCAACACTCCATTCACTTCGCAGAGTGAATTGAAGTATTGGAACAGACTGCTTCTCTTTCAGAGAAACGCATGTGAGTTTATGGTGAATGCTTGTAAGTAGCTTAAGGCACTTTCAAAGGAAAGTGATTTTCTCTTAAAGGACAGAATTTAGAAAGTGAAGCAACACTCCATTCACTTCGCACAGTGAATTGAAGTGTTCGAACTGACTGCTTCTCTTTCAGAGAAACGCATGTGAGTTTCTGTTGAATGCTTGTAAGTAGCTTAAGGCACTTCCAAAGAACGTGATTTTCTCTGAAAGGACAGCATTTAGAAAGTGAAGCAACACTCCATTCCCTTCGTGCAGTGAATTGAAGTGTTGGAACAGAGTGCTTCTCTTTCATAGAAACGCATTAGTGTTTCTTGTGAATGCTTGTAAGTTGCTTAAGGCACTTTCAAAGGAAAGTGATTTTCTCTGAAACGACATAATTTAGAAAGTGAAGGAACACTCCATTCACTTCGCACAATGAATTGAAGTGTTGGAACAGACTGCTTCTCTTTCAGAGAAATGCATGTGAGTTTCTGTTGAATGCTTGTAAGTACCTTAAGGCACTTTCAAAGGAAAGTGATTTTCTCTGAAAGGACAGCATTTAGAAAGTGAAGCAACACTCCATTCACTTCGCACAGTGAATTGAAGTGTTGGAACAGAGTGCTTCTCTTTCATAGAAACGCATGTGAGTTTGTTGTGAATTCTTGCAAGTTGCTTAAGGCACTTTCAAAGGAAAGTGATTTTCTCTGAAAGGACAGCATTTAGAAACTGAAGCAACACTCCATTCACTTCGCACAGTGAATTGAAGACTGCTTCTCTTTAAGAGAAGCGCATGTGAGTTTTTTGTGAATGCTTGAAAGTAGTTTAAGGCACTTTCAAAGGAAAGTGATTTTCTCTTAAAGAACAGCATTTAGAAAGTGAAGCAACACTCCATTCACTTCGCACAGTGAATTGAAGTGTTGGAACAGACTGCTTCTCTTTCAGAGAAACGCATGTGAGTTTCTGTTGAATGCTTGTAAGTAGCTTAAGGCACTTTCAAAGGAAAGTGATTTTCTCTGAAAGGACAGCATTTAGAAAGTGAAGCAACACTCCATTCCCTTCGTGCAGTGAATTGAAGTGTTGGAACAGAGTGCTTCTCTTTCATAGAAACGCATTAGTGTTTCTTGTGAATGCTTGCAAGTTGCTTAAGGCACTTTCAAAGGAAAGTGATTTTCTCTGAAAGGACATAATTTAGAAAGTGAAGCAACACTCCATTCTCTTCGCACAGTGAATTGAAGTGTTGGAACAGACTGCTTCTCTTTCAGAGAAACGCATGTTGGTTTGTTGTGAATTCTTGCAAGTAGCTTAAGGCACTTTCAAAGGAAAGTGATTTTCTCTGAAAGGACAGCATTTAGAAAGTGAAGCAACACTCCCTTCACTTCGCACAGTGAATTGAAGTGTTGGAACAGACTGCTTCTCTTTCAGAGAAACGCATGTGAGTTTCTGTTGAATGCTTGTAAGTAGCTTAAGGCACTTTCAAAGGAAAGTGATTTTCTCTGAAAGGACAGCATTTAGAAAGTGAAGCAACACTCCATTCACTTCGCAGAGTGAATTGAAGTATTGGAACAGACTTCTTCTCTTTCAGAGAAACGCATGTGAGTTTCTGGTGAATGCTTGTAAGTAGCTTAAGGCACTTTCAAAGGAAAGTGATTTTCTCTGAAAGGACAGCATTTAGAAAGTGAAGCAACACTCCATTCACTTCGCACAGTGAATTGAAGTGTTGGAACAGACTGCTTCACTTTCAGAGAAACGCATGTGAGTTTCTGTTGAATGCTTGTAAGTAGCTTAAGGCACTTTCAAAGGAAAGTGATTTTCTCTGAGAGGACAGCATTTTGAAAGTGAGGCAACACTCCATTCACTTCACACAGTGAATTGAAGTGTTGGAACAGACTGCTTCTCTTTCAGAGAAACGCATGTGAGTTTCTTCCTAATGCTTGCAAGTAGCTTAAGGCACTTTCAAAGGAAAGTGATTTTCTCAGAAAGGACAGCATTTAGAAAGTGAAGCAACACTCCATTCACTTCGCACAGTGAATTGAAGTGTTGGAACAGACTGCTTCTCTTTCAGAGAAACGCATGTGAGTTTCTTCCTAATGCTTGCAAGTAGCTTAAGGCACTTTCAAAGGAAAGTGATTTTCTCTGAAAGGACAGCATTTAGAAAGTGAAGCAACACTCCATTCACTTCGCACAGTGAATTGAAGTGTTGGAACAGACTGCTTCTCTTTCAGAGAAACGCATGTGAGTTTCTGTTGAATGCTTGTAAGTAGCTTAAGGCACTTTCAAAGGAAAGTGATTTTCTCTGAAAGGACAGCATTTAGAAAGTGAAGCAACACTCCATTCCCTTCGTGCAGTGAATTGAAGTGTTGGAACAGAGTGCTTCTCTTTCATAGAAACGCATTAGTGTTTCTTGTGAATGCTTGCAAGTTGCTTAAGGCACTTTCAAAGGAAAGTGATTTTCTCTGAAAGGACATAATTTAGAAAGTGATGCAACACTCCATTCTCTTAGCACAGTGAATTGAAGTGTTGGAACAGACTGCTTCTCTTTCAGAGAAACGCATGTGAGTTTGTTGTGAATTCTTGCAAGTAGCTTAAGGCACTTTCAAAGGAAAGTGATTTTCTCTGAAAGGACAGCATTTAGAAAGTGAAGCAACACTCCCTTCACTTCGCACAGTGAATTGAAGTGTTGGAACAGACTGCTTCTCTTTCAGAGAAACGCATGTGAGTTTCTGTTGAATGCTTGTAAGTAGCTTAAGGCACTTTCAAAGGAAAGTGATTTTCTCTGAAAGGACAGCATTTAGAAAGTGAAGCAACACTCCATTCACTTCGCAGAGTGAATTGAAGTATTGGAACAGACTGCTTCTCTTTCAGAGAAACGCATGTTAGTTTCTGGTGAATGCTTGTAAGTAGCTTAAGGCACTTCCAAAGAAAGTGATTTTCTCTGAAAGGACAGCATTTAGAAAGTGAAGCAACACTCCATTCCCTTCGTGCAGTGAATTGAAGTGTTGGAACAGAGTGCTTCTCTTTCATAGAAACGCATTAGTGTTTCTTGTGAATGCTTGCAAGTTGCTTAAGGCACTTTCAAAGGAAAGTGATTTTCTCTGAAAGGACATAATTTAGAAAGTGAAGGAACACTCCATTCACTTCGCACAGTGAATTGAAGTGTTGGAACAGACTGCTTCTCTTTCAGAGAAATGCATGTGAGTTTCTGGTGAATGCTTGTAAGTAGCTTAAGGCACTTTCAAAGGAAAGTGATTTTCTCTGAAAGGACAGCATTTAGAAAGTGAAGCAACACTCCATTCACTTCGCACAGTGAATTGAAGTGTTGGAACAGACTGTTTCACTTTCAGAGAAACGCATGTGAGTTTCTGTTGAATGCTTGTAAGTAGCTTAAGGCACTTTCAAAGGAAAGTGATTTTCTCTGAGAGGACAGCATTTTGAAAGTGAGGCAACACTCCATTCACTTCACACAGTGAATTGAAGTGTTGGAACAGACTGCTTCTCTTTCAGAGAAACGCATGTGAGTTTCTTCCTAATGCTTGCAAGTAGCTTAAGGCACTTTCAAAGGAAAGTGATTTTCTCAGAAAGGACAGCATTTAGAAAGTGAAGCAACACTCCATTCACTTCGCACAGTGAATTGAAGTGTTGGAACAGACTGCTTCTCTTTCAGAGAAACGCATGTGAGTTTCTTCCTAATGCTTGCAAGTAGCTTAAGGCACTTTCAAAGGAAAGTGATTTTCTCTGAAAGGACAGCATTTAGAAAGTGAAGCAACACTCCATTCCCTTCGTGCAGTGAATTGAAGTGTTGGAACAGAGTGCTTCTCTTTCATAGAAACGCATTAGTGTTTCTTGTGAATGCTTGCAAGTTGCTTAAGGAACTTTCAAAGGAAAGTGATTTTCTCTGAAAGGACATAATTTAGAAAGTGAAGCAACACTCCATTCTCTTCGCACAGTGAATTGAAGTGTTGGAACAGACTGCTTCTCTTTCAGAGAAACGCATGTGAGTTTGTTGTGAATTCTTGCAAGTAGCTTAAGGCACTTTCAAAGGAAAGTGATTTTCTCTGAAAGGACAGCATTTAGAAAGTGAAGCAACACTCCCTTCACTTCGCACAGTGAATTGAAGTGTTGGAACAGACTGCTTCTCTTTCAGAGAAACGCATGTGAGTTTCTGTTGAATGCTTGTAAGTATCTTAAGGCACTTTCAAAGGAAAGTGATTTTCTCTGAAAGGACAGCATTTAGAAAGTGAAGCAACACTCCATTCACTTCGCAGAGTGAATTGAAGTATTGGAACAGACTGCTTCTCTTTCAGAGAAACGCATGTGAGTTTATGGTGAATGCTTGTAAGTAGCTTAAGGCACTTTCAAAGGAAAGTGATTTTCTCTTAAAGGACAGAATTTAGAAAGTGAAGCAACACTCCATTCACTTCGCACAGTGAATTGAAGTGTTGGAACTGACTGCTTCTCTTTCAGAGAAACGCATGTGAGTTTCTGTTGAATGCTTGTAAGTAGCTTAAGGCACTTCCAAAGAAAGTGATTTTCTCTGAAAGGACAGCATTTAGAAAGTGAAGCAACACTCCATTCCCTTCGTGCAGTGAATTGAAGTGTTGGAACAGAGTGCTTCTCTTTCATAGAAACGCATTAGTGTTTCTTGTGAATGCTTGTAAGTTGCTTAAGGCACTTTCAAAGGAAAGTGATTTTCTCTGAAACGACATAATTTAGAAAGTGAAGGAACACTCCATTCACTTCGCACAATGAATTGAAGTGTTGGAACAGACTGCTTCTCTTTCAGAGAAATGCATGTGAGTTTCTGTTGAATGCTTGTAAGTACCTTAAGGCACTTTCAAAGGAAAGTGATTTTCTCTGAAAGGACAGCATTTAGAAAGTGAAGCAACACTCCATTCACTTCGCACAGTGAATTGAAGTGTTGGAACAGAGTGCTTCTCTTTCATAGAAACGCATGTGAGTTTGTTGTGAATTCTTGCAAGTTGCTTAAGGCACTTTCAAAGGAAAGTGATTTTCTCTGAAAGGACAGCATTTAGAAACTGAAGCAACACTCCATTCACTTCGCACAGTGAATTGAAGACTGCTTCTCTTTAAGAGAAGCACATGTGAGTTTTTTGTGAATGCTTGAAAGTAGTTTAAGGCACTTTCAAAGGAAAGTGATTTTCTCTTAAAGAACAGCATTTAGAAAGTGAAGCAACACTCCATTCACTTCGCACAGTGAATTGAAGTGTTGGAACAGACTGCTTCTCTTTCAGAGAAACGCATGTGAGTTTCTGTTGAATGCTTGTAAGTAGCTTAAGGCACTTTCAAAGGAAAGTGATTTTCTCTGAAAGGACAGCATTTAGAAAGTGAAGCAACACTCCATTCCCTTCGTGCAGTGAATTGAAGTGTTGGAACAGAGTGCTTCTCTTTCATAGAAACGCATTAGTGTTTCTTGTGAATGCTTGCAAGTTGCTTAAGGCACTTTCAAAGGAAAGTGATTTTCTCTGAAAGGACATAATTTAGAAAGTGAAGCAACACTCCATTCTCTTCGCACAGTGAATTGAAGTGTTGGAACAGACTGCTTCTCTTTCAGAGAAACGCATGTGAGTTTGTTATGAATTCTTGCAAGTAGCTTAAGGCACTTTCAAAGGAAAGTGATTTTCTCTGAAAGGACAGCATTTAGAAAGTGAAGCAACACTCCCTTCACTTCGCACAGTGAATTGAAGTGTTGGAACAGACTGCTTCTCTTTCAGAGAAACGCATGTGAGTTTCTGTTGAATGCTTGTAAGTAGCTTAAAGCACTTTCAAAGGAAAGTGATTTTCTCTGAAAGGACAGCATTTAGAAAGTGAAGCAACACTCCATTCACTTCGCAGAGTGAATTGAAGTATTGGAACAGACTGCTTCTCTTTCAGAGAAACGCATGTGAGTTTCTGGTGAATGCTTGTAAGTAGCTTAAGGCACTTTCAAAGGAAAGTGATTTTCTCTGAAAGGACAGCATTTAGAAAGTGAAGCAACACTCCATTCACTTCGCACAGTGAATTGAAGTGTTGGAACAGACTGCTTCACTTTCAGAGAAACGCATGTGAGTTTCTGTTGAATGCTTGTAAGTAGCTTAAGGCACTTTCAAAGGAAAGTGATTTTCTCTGAGAGGACAGAATTTTGAAAGTGAGGCAACACTCCATTCACTTCACACAGTGAATTGAAGTGTTGGAACAGACTGCTTCTCTTTCAGAGAAACGCATGTGAGTTTCTTCCTAATGCTTGCAAGTAGCTTAAGGCACTTTCAAAGGAAAGTGATTTTCTCAGAAAGGACAGCATTTAGAAAGTGAAGCAACACTCCATTCACTTCGCACAGTGAATTGAAGTGTTGGAACAGACTGCTTCTCTTTCAGAGAAACGCATGTGAGTTTCTTCCTAATGCTTGCAAGTAGCTTAAGGCACTTTCAAAGGAAAGTGATTTTCTCTGAAAGGACAGCATTTAGAAAGTGAAGCAACACTCCATTCACTTCGCACAGTGAATTGAAGTGTTGGAACAGACTGCTTCTCTTTCAGAGAAACGCATGTGAGTTTCTGATGAATGCTTGTAAGTAGCTTAAGGCACTTTCAAAGGAAAGTGATTTTCTCTGAAAGGACAGCATTTAGAAAGTGAAGCAACACTCCATTCCCTTCGTGCAGTGAATTGAAGTGTTGGAACAGAGTGCTTCTCTTTCATAGAAACGCATTAGTGTTTCTTGTGAATGCTTGCAAGTTGCTTAAGGCACTTTCAAAGGAAAGTGATTTTCTCTGAAAGGACATAATTTAGAAAGTGAAGCAACACTCCATTCTCTTCGCACAGTGAATTGAAGTGTTGGAACAGACTGCTTCTCTTTCAGAGAAACGCATGTGAGTTTGTTGTGAATTCTTGCAAGTAGCTTAAGGCACTTTCAAAGGAAAGTGATTTTCTCTGAAAGGACAGCATTTAGAAAGTGAAGCAACACTCCCTTCACTTCGCACAGTGAATTGAAGTGTTGGAACAGACTGCTTCTCTTTCAGAGAAACGCATGTGAGTTTCTGTTGAATGCTTGTAAGTAGCTTAAGGCACTTTCAAAGGAAAGTGATTTTCTCTTAAAGGACAGCATTTAGAAAGTGAAGCAACACTCCATTCACTTCGCAGAGTGAATTGAAGTATTGGAAAAGACTGCTTCTCTTTCAGAGAAACGCATGTGAGTTTCTGGTGAATGCTTGTAAGCAGCTTAAGGCACTTTCAAAGGAAAGTGATTTTCTCTTAAAGGACAGCATTTAGAAAGTGAAGCAACACTCCATTCACTTCGCACAGTGAATTGAAGTGTTGGAACTGACTGCTTCTCTTTCAGAGAAACGCATGTGAGTTTCTGTTGAATGCTTGTAAGTAGCTTAAGGCACTTCCAAAGAAAGTGATTTTCTCTGAAAGGACAGCATTTAGAAAGTGAAGCAACACTCCATTCCCTTCGTGCAGTGAATTGAAGTGTTGGAACAGAGTGCTTCTCTTTCATAGAAACGCATTAGTGTTTCTTGTGAATGCTTGTAAGTTGCTTAAGGCACTTTCAAAGGAAAGTGATTTTCTCTGAAACGACATAATTTAGAAAGTGAAGGAAAACTCCATTCACTTCGCACAGTGAATTGAAGTGTTGGAACAGACTGCTTCTCTTTCAGAGAAATGCATGTGAGTTTCTGTTGAATGCTTGTAAGTACCTTAAGGCACTTTCAAAGGAAAGTGATTTTCTCTGAAAGGACAGCATTTAGAAAGTGAAGCAACACTCCATTCACTTCGCACAGTGAATTGAAGTGTTGGAACAGACTGCTTCACTTTCAGAGAAACGCATGTGAGTTTCTGTTGAATGCTTGTAAGTAGCTTAAGGCACTTTCAAAGGAAAGTGATTTTCTCTGAGAGGACAGCATTTTGAAAGTGAGGCAACACTCCATTCACTTCACACAGTGAATTGAAGTGTTGGAACAGACTGCTTCTCTTTCAGAGAAACGCATGTGAGTTTCTTCCTAATGCTTGCAAGTAGCTTAAGGCACTTTCAAAGGAAAGTGATTTTCTCAGAAAGGACAGCATTTAGAAAGTGAAGCAACACTCCATTCACTTCGCACAGTGAATTGAAGTGTTGGAACAGACTGCTTCTCTTTCAGAGAAACGCATGTGAGTTTCTTCCTAATGCTTGCAAGTAGCTTAAGGCACTTTCAAAGGAAAGTGATTTTCTCTGAAAGGACAGCATTTAGAAAGTGAAGCAACACTCCATTCACTTCGCACATTGAATTGAAGTGTTGGAACAGACTGCTTCTCTTTCAGATAAACGCATGTGAGTTTCTGTTGAATGCTTGTAAGTAGCTTAAGGCACTTTCAAAGGAAAGTGATTTTCTCTGAAAGGACAGCATTTAGAAAGTGAAGCAACACTCCATTCACTTCGCAGAGTGAATTGAAGTATTGGAACAGACTGCTTCTCTTTCAGAGAAACGCATGTGAGTTTCTGGTGAATGCTTGTAAGTAGCTTAAGGCACTTTCAAAGGAAAGTGATTTTCTCTGAAAGGACAGCATTTAGAAAGTGAAGCAACACTCCATTCACTTCGCACAGTGAATTGAAGTGTTGGAACAGACTGCTTCTCTTTCAGAGAAACGCATGTGAGTTTGTTGTGAATTCTTGCAAGTTGCTTAAGGCACTTTCAAAGGAAAGTGATTTTCTCTGAAAGGACAGCATTTAGAAACTGAAGCAACACTCCATTCACTTCGCACAGTGAATTGAAGACTGCTTCTCTTTAAGAGAAACGCATGTGAGTTTTTTGTGAATGCTTGAAAGTAGTTTAAGGCACTTTCAAAGGAAAGTGATTTTCTCTTAAAGGACAGCATTTAGAAAGTGAGGCAACACTCCATTCACTTCGCACAGTGAATTGAAGTGTTGGAACAGACTGCTTCTCTTTCAGAGAAACGCATGTGAGTTTCTGTTGAATGCTTGTAAGTAGCTTAAGGCACTTTCAAAGGAAAGTGATTTTCTCTGAAAGGACAGCATTTAGAAAGTGAAGCAACACTCCATTCCCTTCGTGCAGTGAATTGAAGTGTTGGAACAGAGTGCTTCTCTTTCATAGAAACGCACTAGTGTTTCTTGTGAATGCTTGCAAGTTGCTTAAGGCACTTTCAAAGGAAAGTGATTTTCTCTGAAAGGACATAATTTAGAAAGTGAAGCAACACTCCATTCACTTCGCACAGTGAATTGAAGTGTTGGAACAGACTGCTTCTCTTTCAGAGAAATGCATGTGAGTTTCTGTTGAATGCTTGTAAGTACCTTAAGGCACTTTCAAAGGAAAGTGATTTTCTCTGAAAGGACAGCATTTAGAAAGTGAAGCAACACTCCATTCACTTCGCACAGTGAATTGAAGTGTTGGAACAGACTGCTTCACTTTCAGAGAAACGCATGTGAGTTTCTGTTGAATGCTTGCAAGTAGCTTAAGGCACTTTCAAAGGAAAGTGATTTTCTCAGAAAGGACAGCATTTAGAAAGTGAAGCAACACTCCATTCACTTCGCACAGTGAATTGAAGTGTTGGAACAGACTGCTTCTCTTTCAGAGAAACGCATGTGAGTTTCTTCCTAATGCTTGCAAGTAGCTTAAGGCACTTTCAAAGGAAAGTGATTTTCTCTGAAAGGACAGCATTTAGAAAGTGAAGCAACACTCCATTCACTTCGCACATTGAATTGAAGTGTTGGAACAGACTGCTTCTCTTTCAGATAAACGCATGTGATTTTCTGTTGAATGCTTGTAAGTAGCTTAAGGCACTTTCAAAGGAAAGTGATTTTCTCTGAAAGGACAGCATTTAGAAAGTGAAGCAACACTCCATTCACTTCGCACAGTGAATTGAAGTGTTGGAACAGACTGCTTCTCTTTCAGAGAAACGCATGTGAGTTTGTTGTGAATTCTTGCAAGTTGCTTAAGGCACTTTCAAAGGAAAGTGATTTTCTCTGAAAGGACAGCATTTAGAAACTGAAGCAACACTCCATTCACTTCGCACAGTGAATTGAAGACTGCTTCTCTTTAAGAGAAACGCATGTGAGTTTTTTGTGAATGCTTGAAAGTAGTTTAAGGCACTTTCAAAGGAAAGTGATTTTCTCTTAAAGGACAGCATTTAGAAAGTGAGGCAACACTCCATTCACTTCGTACAGTGAATTGAAGTGTTGGAACAGACTGCTTCTCTTTCAGAGAAACGCATGTGTGTTTCTTCCTAATGCTTGCAAGTAGTTTAAGGCACTTTGAAAGGAAAGTGATTTTCTCTGAAAGGACAGCATTTAGAAAGTGAAGCAACACTCCCTTCCCTTCGTGCAGTGAATTGAAGTGTTGGAACAGAGTGCTTCTCTTTCATAGAAACGCACTAGTGTTTCTTGTGAATGCTTGCAAGTTGCTTAAGGCACTTTCAAAGGAAAGTGATTTTCTCTGAAAGGACATAATTTAGAAAGTGAAGCAACACTCCATTCACTTCGCACAGTGAATTGAAGTGTTGGAACAGACTGCTTCTCTTTCAGAGAAATGCATGTGAGTTTCTGTTGAATGCTTGTAAGTACCTTAAGGCACTTTCAAAGGAAAGTGATTTTCTCTGAAAGGACAGCATTTAGAAAGTGAAGCAACACTCCATTCACTTCGCACAGTGAATTGCAGTGTTGGAACAGACTGCTTCACTTTCAGAGAAACGCATGTGAGTTTCTGTTGAATGCTTGTAAGTAGCTTAAGGCACTTTCAAAGGAAAGTGATTTTCTCTGAGAGGACAGCATTTTGAAAGTGAGGCAACACTCCATTCACTTCACACAGTGAATTGAAGTGTTGGAACAGACTGCTTCTCTTTCAGAGAAACGCATGTGAGTTTCTTCCTAATGCTTGCAAGTAGCTTAAGGCACTTTCAAAGGAAAGTGATTTTCTCAGAAAGGACAGCATTTAGAAAGTGAAGCAACACTCCATTCACTTCGCACAGTGAATTGAAGTGTTGGAACAGACTGCTTCTCTTTCAGAGAAACGCATGTGAGTTTCTTCCTAATGCTTGCAAGTAGCTTAAGGCACTTTCAAAGGAAAGTGATTTTCTCTGAAAGGACAGCATTTAGAAAGTGAAGCAACACTCCATTCACTTCGCACAGTGAATTGAAGTGTTGGAACAGACTGCTTCTCTTTCAGAGAAACGCATGTGAGTTTCTGATGAATGCTTGTAAGTAGCTTAAGGCACTTTCAAAGGAAAGTGATTTTCTCTGAAAGGACAGCATTTAGAAAGTGAAGCAACACTCCATTCCCTTCGTGCAGTGAATTGAAGTGTTGGAACAGAGTGCTTCTCTTTCATAGAAACGCATTAGTGTTTCTTGTGAATGCTTGCAAGTTGCTTAAGGCACTTTCAAAGGAAAGTGATTTTCTCTGAAAGGACATAATTTAGAAAGTGAAGCAACACTCCATTCTCTTCGCACAGTGAATTGAAGTGTTGGAACAGACTGCTTCTCTTTCAGAGAAACGCATGTGAGTTTGTTGTGAATTCTTGCAAGTAGCTTAAGGCACTTTCAAAGGAAAGTGATTTTCTCTGAAAGGACAGCATTTAGAAAGTGAAGCAACACTCCCTTCACTTCGCACAGTGAATTGAAGTGTTGGAACAGACTGCTTCTCTTTCAGAGAAACGCATGTGAGTTTCTGTTGAATGCTTGTAAGTAGCTTAAGGCACTTTCAAAGGAAAGTGATTTTCTCTGAAAGGACAGCATTTAGAAAGTGAAGCAACACTCCATTCACTTCGCAGAGTGAATTGAAGTATTGGAACAGACTACTTCTCTTTCAGAGAAACGCATGTGAGTTTCTGGTGAATGCTTGTAAGCAGCTTAAGGCACTTTCAAAGGAAAGTGATTTTCTCTTAAAGGACAGCATTTAGAAAGTGAAGCAACACTCCATTCACTTCGCACAGTGAATTGAAGTGTTGGAACTGACTGCTTCTCTTTCAGAGAAACGCATGTGAGTTTCTGTTGAATGCTTGTAAGTAGCTTAAGGCACTTCCAAAGAAAGTGATTTTCTCTGAAAGGACAGCATTTAGAAAGTGAAGCAACACTCCATTCCCTTCGTGCAGTGAATTGAAGTGTTGGAACAGAGTGCTTCTCTTTCATAGAAACGCATTAGTGTTTCTTGTGAATGCTTGTAAGTTGCTTAAGGCACTTTCAAAGGAAAGTGATTTTCTCTGAAACGACATAATTTAGAAAGTGAAGGAAAACTCCATTCACTTCGCACAGTGAATTGAAGTGTTGGAACAGACTGCTTCTCTTTCAGAGAAATGCATGTGAGTTTCTGTTGAATGCTTGTAAGTACCTTAAGGCACTTTCAAAGGAAAGTGATTTTCTCTGAAAGGACAGCATTTAGAAAGTGAAGCAACACTCCATTCACTTCGCACAGTGAATTGAAGTGTTGGAACAGACTGCTTCACTTTCAGAGAAACGCATGTGAGTTTCTGTTGAATGCTTGTAAGTAGCTTAAGGCACTTTCAAAGGAAAGTGATTTTCTCTGAGAGGACAGCATTTTGAAAGTGAGGCAACACTCCATTCACTTCACACAGTGAATTGAAGTGTTGGAACAGACTGCTTCTCTTTCAGAGAAACGCATGTGAGTTTCTTCCTAATGCTTGCAAGTAGCTTAAGGCACTTTCAAAGGAAAGTGATTTTCTCAGAAAGGACAGCATTTAGAAAGTGAAGCAACACTCCATTCACTTCGCACAGTGAATTGAAGTGTTGGAACAGACTGCTTCTCTTTCAGAGAAACGCATGTGAGTTTCTTCCTAATGCTTGCAAGTAGCTTAAGGCACTTTCAAAGGAAAGTGATTTTCTCTGAAAGGACAGCATTTAGAAAGTGAAGCAACACTCCATTCACTTCGCACATTGAATTGAAGTGTTGGAACAGACTGCTTCTCTTTCAGATAAACGCATGTGAGTTTCTGTTGAATGCTTGTAAGTAGCTTAAGGCACTTTCAAAGGAAAGTGATTTTCTCTGAAAGGACAGCATTTAGAAAGTGAAGCAACACTCCATTCACTTCGCAGAGTGAATTGAAGTATTGGAACAGACTGCTTCTCTTTCAGAGAAACGCATGTGAGTTTCTGGTGAATGCTTGTAAGTAGCTTAAGGCACTTTCAAAGGAAAGTGATTTTCTCTGAAAGGACAGCATTTAGAAAGTGAAGCAACACTCCATTCACTTCGCACAGTGAATTGAAGTGTTGGAACAGACTGCTTCTCTTTCAGAGAAACGCATGTGAGTTTGTTGTGAATTCTTGCAAGTTGCTTAAGGCACTTTCAAAGGAAAGTGATTTTCTCTGAAAGGACAGCATTTAGAAACTGAAGCAACACTCCATTCACTTCGCACAGTGAATTGAAGACTGCTTCTCTTTAAGAGAAACGCATGTGAGTTTTTTGTGAATGCTTGAAAGTAGTTTAAGGCACTTTCAAAGGAAAGTGATTTTCTCTTAAAGGACAGCATTTAGAAAGTGAGGCAACACTCCATTCACTTCGCACAGTGAATTGAAGTGTTGGAACAGACTGCTTCTCTTTCAGAGAAACGCATGTGAGTTTCTGTTGAATGCTTGTAAGTAGCTTAAGGCACTTTCAAAGGAAAGTGATTTTCTCTGAAAGGACAGCATTTAGAAAGTGAAGCAACACTCCATTCCCTTCGTGCAGTGAATTGAAGTGTTGGAACAGAGTGCTTCTCTTTCATAGAAACGCACTAGTGTTTCTTGTGAATGCTTGCAAGTTGCTTAAGGCACTTTCAAAGGAAAGTGATTTTCTCTGAAAGGACATAATTTAGAAAGTGAAGCAACACTCCATTCACTTCGCACAGTGAATTGAAGTGTTGGAACAGACTGCTTCTATTTCAGAGAAATGCATGTGAGTTTCTGTTGAATGCTTGTAAGTACCTTAAGGCACTTTCAAAGGAAAGTGATTTTCTCTGAAAGGACAGCATTTAGAAAGTGAAGCAACACTCCATTCACTTCGCACAGTGAATTGAAGTGTTGGAACAGACTGCTTCACTTTCAGAGAAACGCATGTGAGTTTCTGTTGAATGCTTGCAAGTAGCTTAAGGCACTTTCAAAGGAAAGTGATTTTCTCAGAAAGGACAGCATTTAGAAAGTGAAGCAACACTCCATTCACTTCGCACAGTGAATTGAAGTGTTGGAACAGACTGCTTCTCTTTCAGAGAAACGCATGTGAGTTTCTTCCTAATGCTTGCAAGTAGCTTAAGGCACTTTCAAAGGAAAGTGATTTTCTCTGAAAGGACAGCATTTAGAAAGTGAAGCAACACTCCATTCACTTCGCACATTGAATTGAAGTGTTGGAACAGACTGCTTCTCTTTCAGATAAACGCATGTGATTTTCTGTTGAATGCTTGTAAGTAGCTTAAGGCACTTTCAAAGGAAAGTGATTTTCTCTGAAAGGACAGCATTTAGAAAGTGAAGCAACACTCCATTCACTTCGCACAGTGAATTGAAGTGTTGGAACAGACTGCTTCTCTTTCAGAGAAACGCATGTGAGTTTGTTGTGAATTCTTGCAAGTTGCTTAAGGCACTTTCAAAGGAAAGTGATTTTCTCTGAAAGGACAGCATTTAGAAACTGAAGCAACACTCCATTCACTTCGCACAGTGAATTGAAGACTGCTTCTCTTTAAGAGAAACGCATGTGAGTTTTTTGTGAATGCTTGAAAGTAGTTTAAGGCACTTTCAAAGGAAAGTGATTTTCTCTTAAAGGACAGCATTTAGAAAGTGAGGCAACACTCCATTCATTTCGCACAGTGAATTGAAGTGTTGGAACAGACTGCTTCTCTTTCAGAGAAACGCATGTGAGTTTCTGTTGAATGCTTGTAAGTAGCTTAAGGCACTTTCAAAGGAAAGTGATTTTCTCTGAAAGGACAGCATTTAGAAAGTGAAGCAACACTCCATTCCCTTCGTGCAGTGAATTGAAGTGTTGGAACAGAGTGCTTCTCTTTCATAGAAACGCACTAGTGTTTCTTGTGAATGCTTGCAAGTTGCTTAAGGCACTTTCAAAGGAAAGTGATTTTCTCTGAAAGGACATAATTTAGAAAGTGAAGCAACACTCCATTCACTTCGCACAGTGAATTGAAGTGTTGGAACAGACTGCTTCTCTTTCAGAGAAATGCATGTGAGTTTCTGTTGAATGCTTGTAAGTACCTTAAGGCACTTTCAAAGGAAAGTGATTTTCTCTGAAAGGACAGCATTTAGAAAGTGAAGCAACACTCCATTCACTTCGCACAGTGAATTGAAGTGTTGGAACAGACTGCTTCACTTTCAGAGAAACGCATGTGAGTTTCTGTTGAATGCTTGTAAGTAGCTTAAGGCACTTTCAAAGGAAAGTGATTTTCTCTGAGAGGACAGCATTTTGAAAGTGAGGCAACACTCCATTCACTTCACACAGTGAATTGAAGTGTTGGAACAGACTGCTTCTCTTTCAGAGAAACGCATGTGAGTTTCTTCCTAATGCTTGCAAGTAGCTTAAGGCACTTTCAAAGGAAAGTGATTTTCTCAGAAAGGACAGCATTTAGAAAGTGAAGCAACACTCCATTCACTTCGCACAGTGAATTGAAGTGTTGGAACAGACTGCTTCTCTTTCAGAGAAACGCATGTGAGTTTCTTCCTAATGCTTGCAAGTAGCTTAAGGCACTTTCAAAGGAAAGTGATTTTCTCTGAAAGGACAGCATTTAGAAAGTGAAGCAACACTCCATTCACTTCGCACATTGAATTGAAGTGTTGGAACAGACTGCTTCTCTTTCAGATAAACGCATGTGAGTTTCTGTTGAATGCTTGTAAGTAGCTTAAGGCACTTTCAAAGGAAAGTGATTTTCTCTGAAAGGACAGCATTTAGAAAGTGAAGCAACACTCCATTCACTTCGCAGAGTGAATTGAAGTATTGGAACAGACTGCTTCTCTTTCAGAGAAACGCATGTGAGTTTCTGGTGAATGCTTGTAAGTAGCTTAAGGCACTTTCAAAGGAAAGTGATTTTCTCTGAAAGGACAGCATTTAGAAAGTGAAGCAACACTCCATTCACTTCGCACAGTGAATTGAAGTGTTGGAACAGACTGCTTTTCTTTCAGAGAAACGCATGTGAGTTTGTTGTGAATTCTTGCAAGTTGCTTAAGGCACTTTCAAAGGAAAGTGATTTTCTCTGAAAGGACAGCATTTAGAAACTGAAGCAACACTCCATTCACTTCGCACAGTGAATTGAAGACTGCTTCTCTTTAAGAGAAACGCATGTGAGTTTTTTGTGAATGCTTGAAAGTAGTTTAAGGCACTTTCAAAGGAAAGTGATTTTCTCTTAAAGGACAGCATTTAGAAAGTGAGGCAACACTCCATTCACTTCGCACAGTGAATTGAAGTGTTGGAACAGACTGCTTCTCTTTCAGAGAAACGCATGTGAGTTTCTGTTGAATGCTTGTAAGTAGCTTAAGGCACTTTCAAAGGAAAGTGATTTTCTCTGAAAGGACAGCATTTAGAAAGTGAAGCAACACTCCATTCCCTTCGTGCAGTGAATTGAAGTGTTGGAACAGAGTGCTTCTCTTTCATAGAAACGCACTAGTGTTTCTTGTGAATGCTTGCAAGTTGCTTAAGGCACTTTCAAAGGAAAGTGATTTTCTCTGAAAGGACATAATTTAGAAAGTGAAGCAACACTCCATTCACTTCGCACAGTGAATTGAAGTGTTGGAACAGACTGCTTCTCTTTCAGAGAAATGCATGTGAGTTTCTGTTGAATGCTTGTAAGTACCTTAAGGCACTTTCAAAGGAAAGTGATTTTCTCTGAAAGGACAGCATTTAGAAAGTGAAGCAACACTCCATTCACTTCGCACAGTGAATTGAAGTGTTGGAACAGACTGCTTCACTTTCAGAGAAACGCATGTGAGTTTCTGTTGAATGCTTGCAAGTAGCTTAAGGCACTTTCAAAGGAAAGTGATTTTCTCAGAAAGGACAGCATTTAGAAAGTGAAGCAACACTCCATTCACTTCGCACAGTGAATTGAAGTGTTGGAACAGACTGCTTCTCTTTCAGAGAAACGCATGTGAGTTTCTTCCTAATGCTTGCAAGTAGCTTAAGGCACTTTCAAAGGAAAGTGATTTTCTCTGAAAGGACAGCATTTAGAAAGTGAAGCAACACTCCATTCACTTCGCACATTGAATTGAAGTGTTGGAACAGACTGCTTCTCTTTCAGATAAACGCATGTGATTTTCTGTTGAATGCTTGTAAGTAGCTTAAGGCACTTTCAAAGGAAAGTGATTTTCTCTGAAAGGACAGCATTTAGAAAGTGAAGCAACACTCCATTCACTTCGCACAGTGAATTGAAGTGTTGGAACAGACTGCTTCTCTTTCAGAGAAACGCATGTGAGTTTGTTGTGAATTCTTGCAAGTTGCTTAAGGCACTTTCAAAGGAAAGTGATTTTCTCTGAAAGGACAGCATTTAGAAACTGAAGCAACACTCCATTCACTTCGCACAGTGAATTGAAGACTGCTTCTCTTTAAGAGAAACGCATGTGAGTTTTTTGTGAATGCTTGAAAGTAGTTTAAGGCACTTTCAAAGGAAAGTGATTTTCTCTTAAAGGACAGCATTTAGAAAGTGAGGCAACACTCCATTCACTTCGCACAGTGAATTGAAGTGTTGGAACAGACTGCTTCTCTTTCAGAGAAACGCATGTGTGTTTCTTCCTAATGCTTGCAAGTAGTTTAAGGCACTTTGAAAGGAAAGTGATTTTCTCTGAAAGGACAGCATTTAGAAAGTGAAGCAACACTCCCTTCCCTTCGTGCAGTGAATTGAAGTGTTGGAACAGAGTGCTTCTCTTTCATAGAAACGCACTAGTGTTTCTTGTGAATGCTTGCAAGTTGCTTAAGGCACTTTCAAAGGAAAGTGATTTTCTCTGAAAGGACATAATTTAGAAAGTGAAGCAACACTCCATTCACTTCGCACAGTGAATTGAAGTGTTGGAACAGACTGCTTCTCTTTCAGAGAAATGCATGTGAGTTTCTGTTGAATGCTTGTAAGTACCTTAAGGCACTTTCAAAGGAAAGTGATTTTCTCTGAAAGGACAGCATTTAGAAAGTGAAGCAACACTCCATTCACTTCGCACAGTGAATTGAAGTGTTGGAACAGACTGCTTCACTTTCAGAGAAACGCATGTGAGTTTCTGTTGAATGCTTGTAAGTAGCTTAAGGCACTTTCAAAGGAAAGTGATTTTCTCTGAGAGGACAGCATTTTGAAAGTGAGGCAACACTCCATTCACTTCACACAGTGAATTGAAGTGTTGGAACAGACTGCTTCTCTTTCAGAGAAACGCATGTGAGTTTCTTCCTAATGCTTGCAAGTAGCTTAAGGCACTTTCAAAGGAAAGTGATTTTCTCAGAAAGGACAGCATTTAGAAAGTGAAGCAACACTCCATTCACTTCGCACAGTGAATTGAAGTGTTGGAACAGACTGCTTCTCTTTCAGAGAAACGCATGTGAGTTTCTTCCTAATGCTTGCAAGTAGCTTAAGGCACTTTCAAAGGAAAGTGATTTTCTCTGAAAGGACAGCATTTAGAAAGTGAAGCAACACTCCATTCACTTCGCACATTGAATTGAAGTGTTGGAACAGACTGCTTCTCTTTCAGATAAACGCATGTGAGTTTCTGTTGAATGCTTGTAAGTAGCTTAAGGCACTTTCAAAGGAAAGTGATTTTCTCTGAAAGGACAGCATTTAGAAAGTGAAGCAACACTCCATTCACTTCGCAGAGTGAATTGAAGTATTGGAACAGACTGCTTCTCTTTCAGAGAAACGCATGTGAGTTTCTGGTGAATGCTTGTAAGTAGCTTAAGGCACTTTCAAAGGAAAGTGATTTTCTCTGAAAGGACAGCATTTAGAAAGTGAAGCAACACTCCATTCACTTCGCACAGTGAATTGAAGTGTTGGAACAGACTGCTTTTCTTTCAGAGAAACGCATGTGAGTTTGTTGTGAATTCTTGCAAGTTGCTTAAGGCACTTTCAAAGGAAAGTGATTTTCTCTGAAAGGACAGCATTTAGAAACTGAAGCAACACTCCATTCACTTCGCACAGTGAATTGAAGACTGCTTCTCTTTAAGAGAAACGCATGTGAGTTTTTTGTGAATGCTTGAAAGTAGTTTAAGGCACTTTCAAAGGAAAGTGATTTTCTCTTAAAGGACAGCATTTAGAAAGTGAGGCAACACTCCATTCACTTCGCACAGTGAATTGAAGTGTTGGAACAGACTGCTTCTCTTTCAGAGAAACGCATGTGAGTTTCTGTTGAATGCTTGTAAGTAGCTTAAGGCACTTTCAAAGGAAAGTGATTTTCTCTGAAAGGACAGCATTTAGAAAGTGAAGCAACACTCCATTCCCTTCGTGCAGTGAATTGAAGTGTTGGAACAGAGTGCTTCTCTTTCATAGAAACGCACTAGTGTTTCTTGTGAATGCTTGCAAGTTGCTTAAGGCACTTTCAAAGGAAAGTGATTTTCTCTGAAAGGACATAATTTAGAAAGTGAAGCAACACTCCATTCACTTCGCACAGTGAATTGAAGTGTTGGAACAGACTGCTTCTCTTTCAGAGAAATGCATGTGAGTTTCTGTTGAATGCTTGTAAGTACCTTAAGGCACTTTCAAAGGAAAGTGATTTTCTCTGAAAGGACAGCATTTAGAAAGTGAAGCAACACTCCATTCACTTCGCACAGTGAATTGAAGTGTTGGAACAGACTGCTTCACTTTCAGAGAAACGCATGTGAGTTTCTGTTGAATGCTTGCAAGTAGCTTAAGGCACTTTCAAAGGAAAGTGATTTTCTCAGAAAGGACAGCATTTAGAAAGTGAAGCAACACTCCATTCACTTCGCACAGTGAATTGAAGTGTTGGAACAGACTGCTTCTCTTTCAGAGAAACGCATGTGAGTTTCTTCCTAATGCTTGCAAGTAGCTTAAGGCACTTTCAAAGGAAAGTGATTTTCTCTGAAAGGACAGCATTTAGAAAGTGAAGCAACACTCCATTCACTTCGCACATTGAATTGAAGTGTTGGAACAGACTGCTTCTCTTTCAGATAAACGCATGTGATTTTCTGTTGAATGCTTGTAAGTAGCTTAAGGCACTTTCAAAGGAAAGTGATTTTCTCTGAAAGGACAGCATTTAGAAAGTGAAGCAACACTCCATTCACTTCGCACAGTGAATTGAAGTGTTGGAACAGACTGCTTCTCTTTCAGAGAAACGCATGTGAGTTTGTTGTGAATTCTTGCAAGTTGCTTAAGGCACTTTCAAAGGAAAGTGATTTTCTCTGAAAGGACAGCATTTAGAAACTGAAGCAACACTCCATTCACTTCGCACAGTGAATTGAAGACTGCTTCTCTTTAAGAGAAACGCATGTGAGTTTTTTGTGAATGCTTGAAAGTAGTTTAAGGCACTTTCAAAGGAAAGTGATTTTCTCTTAAAGGACAGCATTTAGAAAGTGAGGCAACACTCCATTCACTTCGCACAGTGAATTGAAGTGTTGGAACAGACTGCTTCTCTTTCAGAGAAACGCATGTGTGTTTCTTCCTAATGCTTGCAAGTAGTTTAAGGCACTTTGAAAGGAAAGTGATTTTCTCTGAAAGGACAGCATTTAGAAAGTGAAGCAACACTCCCTTCCCTTCGTGCAGTGAATTGAAGTGTTGGAACAGAGTGCTTCTCTTTCATAGAAACGCACTAGTGTTTCTTGTGAATGCTTGCAAGTTGCTTAAGGCACTTTCAAAGGAAAGTGATTTTCTCTGAAAGGACATAATTTAGAAAGTGAAGCAACACTCCATTCACTTCGCACAGTGAATTGAAGTGTTGGAACAGACTGCTTCTCTTTCAGAGAAATGCATGTGAGTTTCTGTTGAATGCTTGTAAGTACCTTAAGGCACTTTCAAAGGAAAGTGATTTTCTCTGAAAGGACAGCATTTAGAAAGTGAAGCAACACTCCATTCACTTCGCACAGTGAATTGAAGTGTTGGAACAGACTGCTTCACTTTCAGAGAAACGCATGTGAGTTTCTGTTGAATGCTTGTAAGTAGCTTAAGGTACTTTCAAAGGAAAGTGATTTTCTCTGAGAGGACAGCATTTTGAAAGTGAGGCAACACTCCATTCACTTCACACAGTGAATTGAAGTGTTGGAACAGACTGCTTCTCTTTCAGAGAAATGCATGTGAGTTTCTGTTGAATGCTTGTAAGTAGCTTAAGGCACTTTCAAAGGAAAGTGATTTTCTCTGAAAGGACAGCATTTAGAAAGTGAAGCAACACTCCATTCACTTCGCAGAGTGAATTGAAGTGTTGGAACAGACTGCTTCACTTTCTGAGAAACGCATGTGAGTTTCTGTTGAATGCTTGTAAGTAGCTTAAGGCACTTTCAAAGGAAAGTGATCTTCTCTGAGATGACAGCATTTAGAAAGTGAGGCAACACTCCATTCACTTCACACAGTGAATTGAAGTGTTGGAACAGACTGCTTCTCTTTCAGAGAAACGCATGTGTGTTTCTTCCTAATGCTTGCAAGTAGTTTAAGGCACTTTGAAAGGAAAGTGATTTTCTCAGAAAGGACAGCATTTAGAAAGTGAAGCAACACTCCATTCACTTCGCAGAGTGAATTGAAGTATTGGAACAGACTGCTTCTCTTTCAGAGAAACGCATGTGAGTTTCTGGTGAATGCTTGTAAGTAGCTTAAGGCACTTTCAAAGGAAAGTGATTTTCTCTGAAAGGACAGCATTTAGAAAGTGAAGCAACACTCCATTCACTTCGCACAGTGAATTGAAGTGTTGGAACAGACTGCTTCTCTTTCAGAGAAACGCATGTGAGTTTGTTGTGAATTCTTGCAAGTTGCTTAAGGCACTTTCAAAGGAAAGTGATTTTCTCTGAAAGGACAGCATTTAGAAACTGAAGCAACACTCCATTCACTTCGCACAGTGAATTGAAGACTGCTTCTCTTTAAGAGAAACGCATGTGAGTTTTTTGTGAATGCTTGAAAGTAGTTTAAGGCACTTTCAAAGGAAAGTGATTTTCTCTTAAAGGACAGCATTTAGAAAGTGAAGCAACACTCCATTCACTTCGCACAGTGAATTGAAGTGTTGGAACTGACTGCTTCTCTTTCAGAGAAACGCATGTGAGTTTCTGTTGAATGCTTGTAAGTAGCTTAAGGCACTTTCAAAGGAAAGTGATTTTCTCTGAAAGGACAGCATTTAGAAAGTGAAGCAACACTCCATTCCCTTCGTGCAGTGAATTGAAGTGTTGGAACAGAGTGCTTCTCTTTCATAGAAACGCATTAGTGTTTCTTGTGAATGCTTGCAAGTTGCTTAAGGCACTTTCAAAGGAAAGTGATTTTCTCTGAAAGGACATAATTTAGAAAGTGAAGCAACACTCCATTCACTTCGCACAGTGAATTGAAGTGTTGGAACAGACTGCGTCTCTTTCAGAGAAATGCATGTGAGTTTCTGTTGAATGCTTGTAAGTAACTTAAGGCACTTTCAAAGGACAGTGAATTTCTCTGAGATGACAGCATTTAGAAAGTGAGGCAACACTCCATTCAAATTGCACAGTGAATTGAAGTGTTGGAACAGACTGCTTCACTTTCAGAGAAATGCATGTGAGTTTCTGTTGAATGCTTGTAAGTACCTTAAGGCACTTTCAAAGGAAAGTGATTTTCTCTGAAAGGACAGCATTTAGAAAGTGAAGCAACACTCCATTCACTTCGCACAGTGAATTGAAGTGTTGGAACAGAGTGCTTCTCTTTCATGGAAACGCATGTGAGTTTGTTGTGAATTCTTGCAAGTTGCTTAAGGCACTTTCAAAGGAAAGTGATTTTCTCTGAAAGGACAGCATTTAGAAACTGAAGCAACACTCCATTCACTTCGCACAGTGAATTGAAGACTGCTTCTCTTTAAGAGAAGCGCATGTGAGTTTTTTGTGAATGCTTGAAAGTAGTTTAAGGCACTTTCAAAGGAAAGTGATTTTCTCTTAAAGAACAGCATTTAGAAAGTGAAGCAACACTCCATTCACTTCGCACAGTGAATTGAAGTGTTGGAACAGACTGCTTCTCTTTCAGAGAAACGCATGTGAGTTTCTGTTGAATGCTTGTAAGTAGCTTAAGGCACTTTCAAAGGAAAGTGATTTTCTCTGAAAGGACAGCATTTAGAAAGTGAAGCAACACTCCATTCCCTTCGTGCAGTGAATTGAAGTGTTGGAACAGAGTGCTTCTCTTTCATAGAAACGCATTAGTGTTTCTTGTGAATGCTTGCAAGTTGCTTAAGGCACTTTCAAAGGAAAGTGATTTTCCCTGAAAGGACATAATTTAGAAAGTGAAGCAACACTCCATTCTCTTCGCACAGTGAATTGAAGTGTTGGAACAGACTGCTTCTCTTTCAGAGAAACGCATGTGAGTTTGTTGTGAATTCTTGCAAGTAGCTTAAGGCACTTTCAAAGGAAAGTGATTTTCTCTGAAAGGACAGCATTTAGAAAGTGAAGCAACACTCCCTTCACTTCGCACAGTGAATTGAAGTGTTGGAACAGACTGCTTCTCTTTCAGAGAAACGCATGTGAGTTTCTGTTGAATGCTTGTAAGTAGCTTAAGGCACTTTCAAAGGAAAGTGATTTTCTCTGAAAGGACAGCATTTAGAAAGTGAAGCAACACTCCATTCACTTCGCAGAGTGAATTGAAGTATTGGAACAGACTGCTTCTCTTTCAGAGAAACGCATGTGAGTTTCTGGTGAATGCTTGTAAGTAGCTTAAGGCACTTTCAAAGGAAAGTGATTTTCTCTGAAAGGACAGCATTTAGAAAGTGAAGCAACACTCCATTCACTTCGCACAGTGAATTGAAGTGTTGGAACAGACTGCTTCACTTTCAGAGAAACGCATGTGAGTTTCTGTTGAATGCTTGTAAGTAGCTTAAGGCACTTTCAAAGGAAAGTGATTTTCTCTGAGAGGACAGCATTTTGAAAGTGAGGCAACACTCCATTCACTTCACACAGTGAATTGAAGTGTTGGAACAGACTGCTTCTCTTTCAGAGAAACGCATGTGAGTTTCTTCCTAATGCTTGCAAGTAGCTTAAGGCACTTTCAAAGGAAAGTGATTTTCTCAGAAAGGACAGCATTTAGAAAGTGAAGCAACACTCCATTCACTTCGCACAGTGAATTGAAGTGTTGGAACAGACTGCTTCACTTTCAGAGAAACGCATGTGAGTTTCTGTTGAATGCTTGTAAGTAGCTTAAGGCACTTTCAAAGGAAAGTGATTTTCTCTGAAAGGACAGCATTTAGAAAGTGAAGCAACACTCCATTCCCTTCGTGCAGTGAATTGAAGTGTTGGAACAGACTGCTTCTCTTTCAGAGAAACGCATGTGAGTTTCTTCCTAATGCTTGCAAGTAGCTTAAGGCACTTTCAAAGGAAAGTGATTTTCTCTGAAAGGACAGCATTTAGAAAGTGAAGCAACACTCCATTCACTTCGCACATTGAATTGAAGTGTTGGAACAGACTGCTTCTCTTTCAGATAAACGCATGTGAGTTTCTGTTGAATGCTTGTAAGTAGCTTAAGGCACTTTCAAAGGAAAGTGATTTTCTCTGAAAGGACAGCATTTAGAAAGTGAAGCAACACTCCATTCACTTCGCAGAGTGAATTGAAGTATTGGAACAGACTGCTTCTCTTTCAGAGAAACGCATGTGAGTTTCTGGTGAATGCTTGTAAGTAGCTTAAGGCACTTTCAAAGGAAAGTGATTTTCTCTGAAAGGACAGCATTTAGAAAGTGAAGCAACACTCCATTCACTTCGCACAGTGAATTGAAGTGTTGGAACAGACTGCTTCTCTTTCAGAGAAACGCATGTGAGTTTGTTGTGAATTCTTGCAAGCTGCTTAAGGCACTTTCAAAGGAAAGTGATTTTCTCTGAAAGGACAGCATTTAGAAACTGAAGCAACACTCCATTCACTTCGCACAGTGAATTGAAGACTGCTTCTCTTTAAGAGAAACGCATGTGAGTTTTTTGTGAATGCTTGAAAGTAGTTTAAGGCACTTTCAAAGGAAAGTGATTTTCTCTTAAAGGACAGCATTTAGAAAGTGAGGCAACACTCCATTCACTTCGCACAGTGAATTGAAGTGTTGGAACAGACTGCTTCTCTTTCAGAGAAACGCATGTGAGTTTCTGTTGAATGCTTGTAAGTAGCTTAAGGCACTTTCAAAGGAAAGTGATTTTCTCTGAAAGGACAGCATTTAGAAAGTGAAGCAACACTCCATTCCCTTCGTGCAGTGAATTGAAGTGTTGGAACAGAGTGCTTCTCTTTCATAGAAACGCACTAGTGTTTCTTGTGAATGCTTGCAAGTTGCTTAAGGCACTTTCAAAGGAAAGTGATTTTCTCTGAAAGGACATAATTTAGAAAGTGAAGCAACACTCCATTCACTTCGCACAGTGAATTGAAGTGTTGGAACAGACTGCTTCTCTTTCAGAGAAATGCATGTGAGTTTCTGTTGAATGCTTGTAAGTACCTTAAGGCACTTTCAAAGGAAAGTGATTTTCTCTGAAAGGACAGCATTTAGAAAGTGAAGCAACACTCCATTCACTTCGCACAGTGAATTGAAGTGTTGGAACAGACTGCTTCACTTTCAGAGAAACGCATGTGAGTTTCTGTTGAATGCTTGCAAGTAGCTTAAGGCACTTTCAAAGGAAAGTGATTTTCTCAGAAAGGACAGCATTTAGAAAGTGAAGCAACACTCCATTCACTTCGCACAGTGAATTGAAGTGTTGGAACAGACTGCTTCTCTTTCAGAGAAACGCATGTGAGTTTCTTCCTAATGCTTGCAAGTAGCTTAAGGCACTTTCAAAGGAAAGTGATTTTCTCTGAAAGGACAGCATTTAGAAAGTGAAGCAACACTCCATTCACTTCGCACATTGAATTGAAGTGTTGGAACAGACTGCTTCTCTTTCAGATAAACGCATGTGATTTTCTGTTGAATGCTTGTAAGTAGCTTAAGGCACTTTCAAAGGAAAGTGATTTTCTCTGAAAGGACAGCATTTAGAAAGTGAAGCAACACTCCATTCACTTCGCACAGTGAATTGAAGTGTTGGAACAGACTGCTTCTCTTTCAGAGAAACGCATGTGAGTTTGTTGTGAATTCTTGCAAGTTGCTTAAGGCACTTTCAAAGGAAAGTGATTTTCTCTGAAAGGACAGCATTTAGAAACTGAAGCAACACTCCATTCACTTCGCACAGTGAATTGAAGACTGCTTCTCTTTAAGAGAAACGCATGTGAGTTTTTTGTGAATGCTTGAAAGTAGTTTAAGGCACTTTCAAAGGAAAGTGATTTTCTCTTAAAGGACAGCATTTAGAAAGTGAGGCAACACTCCATTCACTTCGCACAGTGAATTGAAGTGTTGGAACAGACTGCTTCTCTTTCAGAGAAACGCATGTGAGTTTCTGTTGAATGCTTGTAAGTAGCTTAAGGCACTTTCAAAGGAAAGTGATTTTCTCTGAAAGGACAGCATTTAGAAAGTGAAGCAACACTCCATTCCCTTCGTGCAGTGAATTGAAGTGTTGGAACAGAGTGCTTCTCTTTCATAGAAACGCACTAGTGTTTCTTGTGAATGCTTGCAAGTTGCTTAAGGCACTTTCAAAGGAAAGTGATTTTCTCTGAAAGGACATAATTTAGAAAGTGAAGCAACACTCCATTCACTTCGCACAGTGAATTGAAGTGTTGGAACAGACTGCTTCTCTTTCAGAGAAATGCATGTGAGTTTCTGTTGAATGCTTGTAAGTACCTTAAGGCACTTTCAAAGGAAAGTGATTTTCTCTGAAAGGACAGCATTTAGAAAGTGAAGCAACACTCCATTCACTTCGCACAGTGAATTGAAGTGTTGGAACAGACTGCTTCACTTTCAGAGAAACGCATGTGAGTTTCTGTTGAATGCTTGTAAGTAGCTTAAGGCACTTTCAAAGGAAAGTGATTTTCTCTGAGAGGACAGCATTTTGAAAGTGAGGCAACACTCCATTCACTTCACACAGTGAATTGAAGTGTTGGAACAGACTGCTTCTCTTTCAGAGAAACGCATGTGAGTTTCTTCCTAATGCTTGCAAGTAGCTTAAGGCACTTTCAAAGGAAAGTGATTTTCTCAGAAAGGACAGCATTTAGAAAGTGAAGCAACACTCCATTCACTTCGCACAGTGAATTGAAGTGTTGGAACAGACTGCTTCTCTTTCAGAGAAACGCATGTGAGTTTCTTCCTAATGCTTGCAAGTAGCTTAAGGCACTTTCAAAGGAAAGTGATTTTCTCTGAAAGGACAGCATTTAGAAAGTGAAGCAACACTCCATTCACTTCGCACATTGAATTGAAGTGTTGGAACAGACTGCTTCTCTTTCAGATAAACGCATGTGAGTTTCTGTTGAATGCTTGTAAGTAGCTTAAGGCACTTTCAAAGGAAAGTGATTTTCTCTGAAAGGACAGCATTTAGAAAGTGAAGCAACACTCCATTCACTTCGCAGAGTGAATTGAAGTATTGGAACAGACTGCTTCTCTTTCAGAGAAACGCATGTGAGTTTCTGGTGAATGCTTGTAAGTAGCTTAAGGCACTTTCAAAGGAAAGTGATTTTCTCTGAAAGGACAGCATTTAGAAAGTGAAGCAACACTCCATTCACTTCGCACAGTGAATTGAAGTGTTGGAACAGACTGCTTCTCTTTCAGAGAAACGCATGTGAGTTTGTTGTGAATTCTTGCAAGTTGCTTAAGGCACTTTCAAAGGAAAGTGATTTTCTCTGAAAGGACAGCATTTAGAAACTGAAGCAACACTCCATTCACTTCGCACAGTGAATTGAAGACTGCTTCTCTTTAAGAGAAACGCATGTGAGTTTTTTGTGAATGCTTGAAAGTAGTTTAAGGCACTTTCAAAGGAAAGTGATTTTCTCTTAAAGGACAGCATTTAGAAAGTGAGGCAACACTCCATTCACTTCGCACAGTGAATTGAAGTGTTGGAACAGACTGCTTCTCTTTCAGAGAAACGCATGTGAGTTTCTGTTGAATGCTTGTAAGTAGCTTAAGGCACTTTCAAAGGAAAGTGATTTTCTCTGAAAGGACAGCATTTAGAAAGTGAAGCAACACTCCATTCCCTTCGTGCAGTGAATTGAAGTGTTGGAACAGAGTGCTTCTCTTTCATAGAAACGCACTAGTGTTTCTTGTGAATGCTTGCAAGTTGCTTAAGGCACTTTCAAAGGAAAGTGATTTTCTCTGAAAGGACATAATTTAGAAAGTGAAGCAACACTCCATTCACTTCGCACAGTGAATTGAAGTGTTGGAACAGACTGCTTCTCTTTCAGAGAAATGCATGTGAGTTTCTGTTGAATGCTTGTAAGTACCTTAAGGCACTTTCAAAGGAAAGTGATTTTCTCTGAAAGGACAGCATTTAGAAAGTGAAGCAACACTCCATTCACTTCGCACAGTGAATTGAAGTGTTGGAACAGACTGCTTCACTTTCAGAGAAACGCATGTGAGTTTCTGTTGAATGCTTGCAAGTAGCTTAAGGCACTTTCAAAGGAAAGTGATTTTCTCAGAAAGGACAGCATTTAGAAAGTGAAGCAACACTCCATTCACTTCGCACAGTGAATTGAAGTGTTGGAACAGACTGCTTCTCTTTCAGAGAAACGCATGTGAGTTTCTTCCTAATGCTTGCAAGTAGCTTAAGGCACTTTCAAAGGAAAGTGATTTTCTCTGAAAGGACAGCATTTAGAAAGTGAAGCAACACTCCATTCACTTCGCACATTGAATTGAAGTGTTGGAACAGACTGCTTCTCTTTCAGATAAACGCATGTGATTTTCTGTTGAATGCTTGTAAGTAGCTTAAGGCACTTTCAAAGGAAAGTGATTTTCTCTGAAAGGACAGCATTTAGAAAGTGAAGCAACACTCCATTCACTTCGCACAGTGAATTGAAGTGTTGGAACAGACTGCTTCTCTTTCAGAGAAACGCATGTGAGTTTGTTGTGAATTCTTGCAAGTTGCTTAAGGCACTTTCAAAGGAAAGTGATTTTCTCTGAAAGGACAGCATTTAGAAACTGAAGCAACACTCCATTCACTTCGCACAGTGAATTGAAGACTGCTTCTCTTTAAGAGAAACGCATGTGAGTTTTTTGTGAATGCTTGAAAGTAGTTTAAGGCACTTTCAAAGGAAAGTGATTTTCTCTTAAAGGACAGCATTTAGAAAGTGAGGCAACACTCCATTCACTTCGCACAGTGAATTGAAGTGTTGGAACAGACTGCTTCTCTTTCAGAGAAACGCATGTGTGTTTCTTCCTAATGCTTGCAAGTAGTTTAAGGCACTTTGAAAGGAAAGTGATTTTCTCTGAAAGGACAGCATTTAGAAAGTGAAGCAACACTCCCTTCCCTTCGTGCAGTGAATTGAAGTGTTGGAACAGAGTGCTTCTCTTTCATAGAAACGCACTAGTGTTTCTTGTGAATGCTTGCAAGTTGCTTAAGGCACTTTCAAAGGAAAGTGATTTTCTCTGAAAGGACATAATTTAGAAAGTGAAGCAACACTCCATTCACTTCGCACAGTGAATTGAAGTGTTGGAACAGACTGCTTCTCTTTCAGAGAAATGCATGTGAGTTTCTGTTGAATGCTTGTAAGTACCTTAAGGCACTTTCAAAGGAAAGTGATTTTCTCTGAAAGGACAGCATTTAGAAAGTGAAGCAACACTCCATTCACTTCGCACAGTGAATTGAAGTGTTGGAACAGACTGCTTCACTTTCAGAGAAACGCATGTGAGTTTCTGTTGAATGCTTGTAAGTAGCTTAAGGTACTTTCAAAGGAAAGTGATTTTCTCTGAGAGGACAGCATTTTGAAAGTGAGGCAACACTCCATTCACTTCACACAGTGAATTGAAGTGTTGGAACAGACTGCTTCTCTTTCAGAGAAATGCATGTGAGTTTCTGTTGAATGCTTGTAAGTAGCTTAAGGCACTTTCAAAGGAAAGTGATTTTCTCTGAAAGGACAGCATTTAGAAAGTGAAGCAACACTCCATTCACTTCGCAGAGTGAATTGAAGTGTTGGAACAGACTGCTTCACTTTCTGAGAAACGCATGTGAGTTTCTGTTGAATGCTTGTAAGTAGCTTAAGGCACTTTCAAAGGAAAGTGATCTTCTCTGAGATGACAGCATTTAGAAAGTGAGGCAACACTCCATTCACTTCACACAGTGAATTGAAGTGTTGGAACAGACTGCTTCTCTTTCAGAGAAACGCATGTGTGTTTCTTCCTAATGCTTGCAAGTAGTTTAAGGCACTTTGAAAGGAAAGTGATTTTCTCAGAAAGGACAGCATTTAGAAAGTGAAGCAACACTCCATTCACTTCGCAGAGTGAATTGAAGTATTGGAACAGACTGCTTCTCTTTCAGAGAAACGCATGTGAGTTTCTGGTGAATGCTTGTAAGTAGCTTAAGGCACTTTCAAAGGAAAGTGATTTTCTCTGAAAGGACAGCATTTAGAAAGTGAAGCAACACTCCATTCACTTCGCACAGTGAATTGAAGTGTTGGAACAGACTGCTTCTCTTTCAGAGAAACGCATGTGAGTTTGTTGTGAATTCTTGCAAGTTGCTTAAGGCACTTTCAAAGGAAAGTGATTTTCTCTGAAAGGACAGCATTTAGAAACTGAAGCAACACTCCATTCACTTCGCACAGTGAATTGAAGACTGCTTCTCTTTAAGAGAAACGCATGTGAGTTTTTTGTGAATGCTTGAAAGTAGTTTAAGGCACTTTCAAAGGAAAGTGATTTTCTCTTAAAGGACAGCATTTAGAAAGTGAAGCAACACTCCATTCACTTCGCACAGTGAATTGAAGTGTTGGAACTGACTGCTTCTCTTTCAGAGAAACGCATGTGAGTTTCTGTTGAATGCTTGTAAGTAGCTTAAGGCACTTTCAAAGGAAAGTGATTTTCTCTGAAAGGACAGCATTTAGAAAGTGAAGCAACACTCCATTCCCTTCGTGCAGTGAATTGAAGTGTTGGAACAGAGTGCTTCTCTTTCATAGAAACGCATTAGTGTTTCTTGTGAATGCTTGCAAGTTGCTTAAGGCACTTTCAAAGGAAAGTGATTTTCTCTGAAAGGACATAATTTAGAAAGTGAAGCAACACTCCATTCACTTCGCACAGTGAATTGAAGTGTTGGAACAGACTGCTTCTCTTTCAGAGAAATGCATGTGAGTTTCTGTTGAATGCTTGTAAGTAACTTAAGGCACTTTCAAAGGACAGTGAATTTCTCTGAGATGACAGCATTTAGAAAGTGAGGCAACACTCCATTCAAATTGCACAGTGAATTGAAGTGTTGGAACAGACTGCTTCACTTTCAGAGAAATGCATGTGAGTTTCTGTTGAATGCTTGTAAGTACCTTAAGGCACTTTCAAAGGAAAGTGATTTTCTCTGAAAGGACAGCATTTAGAAAGTGAAGCAACACTCCATTCACTTCGCACAGTGAATTGAAGTGTTGGAACAGAGTGCTTCTCTTTCATGGAAACGCATGTGAGTTTGTTGTGAATTCTTGCAAGTTGCTTAAGGCACTTTCAAAGGAAAGTGATTTTCTCTGAAAGGACAGCATTTAGAAACTGAAGCAACACTCCATTCACTTCGCACAGTGAATTGAAGACTGCTTCTCTTTAAGAGAAGCGCATGTGAGTTTTTTGTGAATGCTTGAAAGTAGTTTAAGGCACTTTCAAAGGAAAGTGATTTTCTCTTAAAGAACAGCATTTAGAAAGTGAAGCAACACTCCATTCACTTCGCACAGTGAATTGAAGTGTTGGAACAGACTGCTTCTCTTTCAGAGAAACGCATGTGAGTTTCTGTTGAATGCTTGTAAGTAGCTTAAGGCACTTTCAAAGGAAAGTGATTTTCTCTGAAAGGACAGCATTTAGAAAGTGAAGCAACACTCCATTCCCTTCGTGCAGTGAATTGAAGTGTTGGAACAGAGTGCTTCTCTTTCATAGAAACGCATTAGTGTTTCTTGTGAATGCTTGCAAGTTGCTTAAGGCACTTTCAAAGGAAAGTGATTTTCTCTGAAAGGACATAATTTAGAAAGTGAAGCAACACTCCATTCTCTTCGCACAGTGAATTGAAGTGTTGGAACAGACTGCTTCTCTTTCAGAGAAACGCATGTGAGTTTGTTGTGAATTCTTGCAAGTAGCTTAAGGCACTTTCAAAGGAAAGTGATTTTCTCTGAAAGGACAGCATTTAGAAAGTGAAGCAACACTCCCTTCACTTCGCACAGTGAATTGAAGTGTTGGAACAGACTGCTTCTCTTTCAGAGAAACGCATGTGAGTTTCTGTTGAATGCTTGTAAGTAGCTTAAGGCACTTTCAAAGGAAAGTGATTTTCTCTGAAAGGACAGCATTTAGAAAGTGAAGCAACACTCCATTCACTTCGCAGAGTGAATTGAAGTATTGGAACAGACTGCTTCTCTTTCAGAGAAACGCATGTGAGTTTCTGGTGAATGCTTGTAAGTAGCTTAAGGCACTTTCAAAGGAAAGTGATTTTCTCTGAAAGGACAGCATTTAGAAAGTGAAGCAACACTCCATTCACTTCGCACAGTGAATTGAAGTGTTGGAACAGACTGCTTCACTTTCAGAGAAACGCATGTGAGTTTCTGTTGAATGCTTGTAAGTAGCTTAAGGCACTTTCAAAGGAAAGTGATTTTCTCTGAGAGGACAGCATTTTGAAAGTGAGGCAACACTCCATTCACTTCACACAGTGAATTGAAGTGTTGGAACAGACTGCTTCTCTTTCAGAGAAACGCATGTGAGTTTCTTCCTAATGCTTGCAAGTAGCTTAAGGCACTTTCAAAGGAAAGTGATTTTCTCAGAAAGGACAGCATTTAGAAAGTGAAGCAACACTCCATTCACTTCGCACAGTGAATTGAAGTGTTGGAACAGACTGCTTCACTTTCAGAGAAACGCATGTGAGTTTCTGTTGAATGCTTGTAAGTAGCTTAAGGCACTTTCAAAGGAAAGTGATTTTCTCTGAAAGGACAGCATTTAGAAAGTGAAGCAACACTCCATTCCCTTCGTGCAGTGAATTGAAGTGTTGGAACAGAGTGCTTCTCTTTCATAGAAACGCATTAGTGTTTCTTGTGAATGCTTGCAAGTTGCTTAAGGCACTTTCAAAGGAAAGTGATTTTCTCTGAAAGGACATAATTTAGAAAGTGAAGCAACACTCCATTCTCTTCGCACAGTGAATTGAAGTGTTGGAACAGACTGCTTCTCTTTCAGAGAAACGCATGTGAGTTTGTTGTGAATTCTTGCAAGTAGCTTAAGGCACTTTCAAAGGAAAGTGATTTTCTCTGAAAGGACAGCATTTAGAAAGTGAGGCAACACTCCATTCACTTCGCACAGTGAATTGAAGTGTTGGAACAGACTGCTTCTCTTTCAGAGAAACGCATGTGAGTTTCTGTTGAATGCTTGTAAGTAGCTTAAGGCACTTTCAAAGGAAAGTGATTTTCTCTGAAAGGACAGCATTTAGAAAGTGAAGCAACACTCCATTCCCTTCGTGCAGTGAATTGAAGTGTTGGAACAGAGTGCTTCTCTTTCATAGAAACGCACTAGTGTTTCTTGTGAATGCTTGCAAGTTGCTTAAGGCACTTTCAAAGGAAAGTGATTTTCTCTGAAAGGACATAATTTAGAAAGTGAAGCAACACTCCATTCACTTCGCACAGTGAATTGAAGTGTTGGAACAGACTGCTTCTCTTTCAGAGAAATGCATGTGAGTTTCTGTTGAATGCTTGTAAGTACCTTAAGGCACTTTCAAAGGAAAGTGATTTTCTCTGAAAGGACAGCATTTAGAAAGTGAAGCAACACTCCATTCACTTCGCACAGTGAATTGAAGTGTTGGAACAGACTGCTTCACTTTCAGAGAAACGCATGTGAGTTTCTGTTGAATGCTTGTAAGTAGCTTAAGGCACTTTCAAAGGAAAGTGATTTTCTCTGAGAGGACAGCATTTTGAAAGTGAGGCAACACTCCATTCACTTCACACAGTGAATTGAAGTGTTGGAACAGACTGCTTCTCTTTCAGAGAAACGCATGTGAGTTTCTTCCTAATGCTTGCAAGTAGCTTAAGGCACTTTCAAAGGAAAGTGATTTTCTCAGAAAGGACAGCATTTAGAAAGTGAAGCAACACTCCATTCACTTCGCAGAGTGAATTGAAGTGTTGGAACAGACTGCTTCTCTTTCAGAGAAACGCATGTGAGTTTCTTCCTAATGCTTGCAAGTAGCTTAAGGCACTTTCAAAGGAAAGTGATTTTCTCTGAAAGGACAGCATTTAGAAAGTGAAGCAACACTCCATTCACTTCGCAGAGTGAATTGAAGTATTGGAACAGACTGCTTCTCTTTCAGAGAAACGCATGTGAGTTTCTGGTGAATGCTTGTAAGTAGCTTAAGGCACTTTCAAAGGAAAGTGATTTTCTCTGAAAGGACAGCATTTAGAAAGTGAAGCAACACTCCATTCACTTCGCACAGTGAATTGAAGTGTTGGAACAGACTGCTTCTCTTTCAGAGAAACGCATGTGAGTTTGTTGTGAATTCTTGCAAGTTGCTTAAGGCACTTTCAAAGGAAAGTGATTTTCTCTGAAAGGACAGCATTTAGAAACTGAAGCAACACTCCATTCACTTCGCACAGTGAATTGAAGACTGCTTCTCTTTAAGAGAAACGCATGTGAGTTTTTTGTGAATGCTTGAAAGTAGTTTAAGGCACTTTCAAAGGAAAGTGATTTTCTCTTAAAGGACAGCATTTAGAAAGTGAAGCAACACTCCATTCACTTCGCACAGTGAATTGAAGTGTTGGAACAGACTGCTTCTCTTTCAGAGAAACGCATGTGAGTTTCTGTTGAATGCTTGTAAGTAGCTTAAGGCACTTTCAAAGGAAAGTGATTTTCTCTGAAAGGACAGCATTTAGAAAGTGAAGCAACACTCCATTCCCTTCGTGCAGTGAATTGAAGTGTTGGAACAGAGTGCTTCTCTTTCATAGAAACGCACTAGTGTTTCTTGTGAATGCTTGCAAGTTGCTTAAGGCACTTTCAAAGGAAAGTGATTTTCTCTGAAAGGACATAATTTAGAAAGTGAAGCAACACTCCATTCTCTTCGCACAGTGAATTGAAGTGTTGGAACAGACTGCTTCTCTTTCAGAGAAACGCATGTGAGTTTGTTGTGAATTCTTGCAAGTAGCTTAAGGCACTTTCAAAGGAAAGTGATTTTCTCTGAAAGGACAGCATTTAGAAAGTGAAGCAACACTCCCTTCACTTCGCACAGTGAATTGAAGTGTTGGAACAGACTGCTTCTCTTTCAGAGAAACGCATGTGAGTTTCTGTTGAATGCTTGTAAGTAGCTTAAGGCACTTTCAAAGGAAAGTGATTTTCTCTGAAAGGACAGCATTTAGAAAGTGAAGCAACACTCCATTCACTTCGCACAGTGAATTGAAGTATTGGAACAGACTGCTTCTCTTTCAGAGAAACGCATGTGAGTTTCTGGTGAATGCTTGTAAGTAGCTTAAGGCACTTTCAAAGGAAAGTGATTTTCTCTGAAAGGACAGCATTTAGAAAGTGAAGCAACACTCCATTCACTTCGCACAGTGAATTGAAGTGTTGGAACAGACTGCTTCACTTTCAGAGAAACGCATGTGAGTTTCTGTTGAATGCTTGTAAGTAGCTTAAGGCACTTTCAAAGGAAAGTGATTTTCTCTGAGAGGACAGCATTTTGAAAGTGAGGCAACACTCCATTCACTTCACACAGTGAATTGAAGTGTTGGAACAGACTGCTTCTCTTTCAGAGAAACGCATGTGAGTTTCTTCCTAATGCTTGCAAGTAGCTTAAGGCACTTTCAAAGGAAAGTGATTTTCTCAGAAAGGACAGCATTTAGAAAGTGAAGCAACACTCCATTCACTTCGCACAGTGAATTGAAGTGTTGGAACAGACTGCTTCACTTTCAGAGAAACGCATGTGAGTTTCTGTTGAATGCTTGTAAGTAGCTTAAGGCACTTTCAAAGGAAAGTGATTTTCTCTGAAAGGACAGCATTTAGAAAGTGAAGCAACACTCCATTCCCTTCGTGCAGTGAATTGAAGTGTTGGAACAGAGTGCTTCTCTTTCATAGAAACGCATTAGTGTTTCTTGTGAATGCTTGCAAGTTGCTTAAGGCACTTTCAAAGGAAAGTGATTTTCTCTGAAAGGACATAATTTAGAAAGTGAAGCAACACTCCATTCTCTTCGCACAGTGAATTGAAGTGTTGGAACAGACTGCTTCTCTTTCAGAGAAACGCATGTGAGTTTGTTGTGAATTCTTGCAAGTAGCTTAAGGCACTTTCAAAGGAAAGTGATTTTCTCTGAAAGGACAGCATTTAGAAAGTGAGGCAACACTCCATTCACTTCGCACAGTGAATTGAAGTGTTGGAACAGACTGCTTCTCTTTCAGAGAAACGCATGTGAGTTTCTGTTGAATGCTTGTAAGTAGCTTAAGGCACTTTCAAAGGAAAGTGATTTTCTCTGAAAGGACAGCATTTAGAAAGTGAAGCAACACTCCATTCCCTTCGTGCAGTGAATTGAAGTGTTGGAACAGAGTGCTTCTCTTTCATAGAAACGCACTAGTGTTTCTTGTGAATGCTTGCAAGTTGCTTAAGGCACTTTCAAAGGAAAGTGATTTTCTCTGAAAGGACATAATTTAGAAAGTGAAGCAACACTCCATTCACTTCGCACAGTGAATTGAAGTGTTGGAACAGACTGCTTCTCTTTCAGAGAAATGCATGTGAGTTTCTGTTGAATGCTTGTAAGTACCTTAAGGCACTTTCAAAGGAAAGTGATTTTCTCTGAAAGGACAGCATTTAGAAAGTGAAGCAACACTCCATTCACTTCGCACAGTGAATTGAAGTGTTGGAACAGACTGCTTCACTTTCAGAGAAACGCATGTGAGTTTCTGTTGAATGCTTGTAAGTAGCTTAAGGCACTTTCAAAGGAAAGTGATTTTCTCTGAGAGGACAGCATTTTGAAAGTGAGGCAACACTCCATTCACTTCACACAGTGAATTGAAGTGTTGGAACAGACTGCTTCTCTTTCAGAGAAACGCATGTGAGTTTCTTCCTAATGCTTGCAAGTAGCTTAAGGCACTTTCAAAGGAAAGTGATTTTCTCAGAAAGGACAGCATTTAGAAAGTGAAGCAACACTCCATTCACTTCGCAGAGTGAATTGAAGTGTTGGAACAGACTGCTTCTCTTTCAGAGAAACGCATGTGAGTTTCTTCCTAATGCTTGCAAGTAGCTTAAGGCACTTTCAAAGGAAAGTGATTTTCTCTGAAAGGACAGCATTTAGAAAGTGAAGCAACACTCCATTCACTTCGCAGAGTGAATTGAAGTATTGGAACAGACTGCTTCTCTTTCAGAGAAACGCATGTGAGTTTCTGGTGAATGCTTGTAAGTAGCTTAAGGCACTTTCAAAGGAAAGTGATTTTCTCTGAAAGGACAGCATTTAGAAAGTGAAGCAACACTCCATTCACTTCGCACAGTGAATTGAAGTGTTGGAACAGACTGCTTCTCTTTCAGAGAAACGCATGTGAGTTTGTTGTGAATTCTTGCAAGTTGCTTAAGGCACTTTCAAAGGAAAGTGATTTTCTCTGAAAGGACAGCATTTAGAAACTGAAGCAACACTCCATTCACTTCGCACAGTGAATTGAAGACTGCTTCTCTTTAAGAGAAACGCATGTGAGTTTTTTGTGAATGCTTGAAAGTAGTTTAAGGCACTTTCAAAGGAAAGTGATTTTCTCTTAAAGGACAGCATTTAGAAAGTGAAGCAACACTCCATTCACTTCGCACAGTGAATTGAAGTGTTGGAACAGACTGCTTCTCTTTCAGAGAAACGCATGTGAGTTTCTGTTGAATGCTTGTAAGTAGCTTAAGGCACTTTCAAAGGAAAGTGATTTTCTCTGAAAGGACAGCATTTAGAAAGTGAAGCAACACTCCATTCCCTTCGTGCAGTGAATTGAAGTGTTGGAACAGAGTGCTTCTCTTTCATAGAAACGCACTAGTGTTTCTTGTGAATGCTTGCAAGTTGCTTAAGGCACTTTCAAAGGAAAGTGATTTTCTCTGAAAGGACATAATTTAGAAAGTGAAGCAACACTCCATTCACTTCGCACAGTGTATTGAAGTGTTGGAACAGACTGCTTCTCTTTCAGAGAAATGCATGTGAGTTTCTGTTGAATGCTTGTAAGTACCTTAAGGCACTTTCAAAGGAAAGTGATTTTCTCTGAAAGGACAGCATTTAGAAAGTGAAGCAACACTCCATTCACTTCGCACAGTGAATTGAAGTGTTGGAACAGACTGCTTCACTTTCAGTGAAACGCATGTGAGTTTCTGTTGAATGCTTGTAAGTAGCTTAAGGCACTTTCAAAGGAAAGTGATTTTCTCTGAAAGGACAGCATTTAGAAACTGAAGCAACACTCCATTCACTTCGCACAGTGAATTGAAGACTGCTTCTCTTTCAGAGAAACGCATGTGAGTTTCTTCCTAATGCTTGCAAGTAGCTTAAGGCACTTTCAAAGGAAAGTGATTTTCTCTTAAAGGACAGCATTTAGAAAGTGAAGCAACACTCCATTCACTTCGCACAGTGAATTGAAGTGTTGGAACAGACTGCTTCTCTTTCAGAGAAACGCATGTGAGTTTCTGTTGAATGCTTGTAAGTAGCTTAAGGCACTTTCAAAGGAAAGTGATTTTCTCTGAAAGGACAGCATTTAGAAAGTGAAGCAACACTCCATTCCCTTCGTGCAGTGAATTGAAGTGTTGGAACAGAGTGCTTCTCTTTCATAGAAACGCACTAGTGTTTCTTGTGAATGCTTGCAAGTTGCTTAAGGCACTTTCAAAGGAAAGTGATTTTCTCTGAAAGGACATAATTTAGAAAGTGAAGCAACACTCCATTCTCTTCGCACAGTGAATTGAAGTGTTGGAACAGACTGCTTCTCTTTCAGAGAAACGCATGTGAGTTTGTTGTGAATTCTTGCAAGTAGCTTAAGGCACTTTCAAAGGAAAGTGATTTTCTCTGAAAGGACAGCATTTAGAAAGTGAAGCAACACTCCCTTCACTTCGCACAGTGAATTGAAGTGTTGGAACAGACTGCTTCTCTTTCAGAGAAACGCATGTGAGTTTCTGTTGAATGCTTGTAAGTAGCTTAAGGCACTTTCAAAGGAAAGTGATTTTCTCTGAAAGGACAGCATTTAGAAAGTGAAGCAACACTCCATTCACTTCGCAGAGTGAATTGAAGTATTGGAACAGACTGCTTCTCTTTCAGAGAAACGCATGTGAGTTTCTGGTGAATGCTTGTAAGTAGCTTAAGGCACTTTCAAAGGAAAGTGATTTTCTCTGAAAGGACAGCATTTAGAAAGTGAAGCAACACTCCATTCACTTCGCACAGTGAATTGAAGTGTTGGAACAGACTGCTTCACTTTCAGAGAAACGCATGTGAGTTTCTGTTGAATGCTTGTAAGTAGCTTAAGGCACTTTCAAAGGAAAGTGATTTTCTCTGAGAGGACAGCATTTTGAAAGTGAGGCAACACTCCATTCACTTCACACAGTGAATTGAAGTGTTGGAACAGACTGCTTCTCTTTCAGAGAAACGCATGTGAGTTTCTTCCTAATGCTTGCAAGTAGCTTAAGGCACTTTCAAAGGAAAGTGATTTTCTCAGAAAGGACAGCATTTAGAAAGTGAAGCAACACTCCATTCACTTCGCACAGTGAATTGAAGTGTTGGAACAGACTGCTTCACTTTCAGAGAAACGCATGTGAGTTTCTGTTGAATGCTTGTAAGTAGCTTAAGGCACTTTCAAAGGAAAGTGATTTTCTCTGAAAGGACAGCATTTAGAAAGTGAAGCAACACTCCATTCCCTTCGTGCAGTGAATTGAAGTGTTGGAACAGAGTGCTTCTCTTTCATAGAAACGCATTAGTGTTTCTTGTGAATGCTTGCAAGTTGCTTAAGGCACTTTCAAAGGAAAGTGATTTTCTCTGAAAGGACATAATTTAGAAAGTGAAGCAACACTCCATTCTCTTCGCACAGTGAATTGAAGTGTTGGAACAGACTGCTTCTCTTTCAGAGAAACGCATGTGAGTTTGTTGTGAATTCTTGCAAGTAGCTTAAGGCACTTTCAAAGGAAAGTGATTTTCTCTGAAAGGACAGCATTTAGAAAGTGAGGCAACACTCCATTCACTTCGCACAGTGAATTGAAGTGTTGGAACAGACTGCTTCTCTTTCAGAGAAACGCATGTGAGTTTCTGTTGAATGCTTGTAAGTAGCTTAAGGCACTTTCAAAGGAAAGTGATTTTCTCTGAAAGGACAGCATTTAGAAAGTGAAGCAACACTCCATTCCCTTCGTGCAGTGAATTGAAGTGTTGGAACAGAGTGCTTCTCTTTCATAGAAACGCACTAGTGTTTCTTGTGAATGCTTGCAAGTTGCTTAAGGCACTTTCAAAGGAAAGTGATTTTCTCTGAAAGGACATAATTTAGAAAGTGAAGCAACACTCCATTCACTTCGCACAGTGAATTGAAGTGTTGGAACAGACTGCTTCTCTTTCAGAGAAATGCATGTGAGTTTCTGTTGAATGCTTGTAAGTACCTTAAGGCACTTTCAAAGGAAAGTGATTTTCTCTGAAAGGACAGCATTTAGAAAGTGAAGCAACACTCCATTCACTTCGCACAGTGAATTGAAGTGTTGGAACAGACTGCTTCACTTTCAGAGAAACGCATGTGAGTTTCTGTTGAATGCTTGTAAGTAGCTTAAGGCACTTTCAAAGGAAAGTGATTTTCTCTGAGAGGACAGCATTTTGAAAGTGAGGCAACACTCCATTCACTTCACACAGTGAATTGAAGTGTTGGAACAGACTGCTTCTCTTTCAGAGAAACGCATGTGAGTTTCTTCCTAATGCTTGCAAGTAGCTTAAGGCACTTTCAAAGGAAAGTGATTTTCTCAGAAAGGACAGCATTTAGAAAGTGAAGCAACACTCCATTCACTTCGCAGAGTGAATTGAAGTGTTGGAACAGACTGCTTCTCTTTCAGAGAAACGCATGTGAGTTTCTTCCTAATGCTTGCAAGTAGCTTAAGGCACTTTCAAAGGAAAGTGATTTTCTCTGAAAGGACAGCATTTAGAAAGTGAAGCAACACTCCATTCACTTCGCAGAGTGAATTGAAGTATTGGAACAGACTGCTTCTCTTTCAGAGAAACGCATGTGAGTTTCTGGTGAATGCTTGTAAGTAGCTTAAGGCACTTTCAAAGGAAAGTGATTTTCTCTGAAAGGACAGCATTTAGAAAGTGAAGCAACACTCCATTCACTTCGCACAGTGAATTGAAGTGTTGGAACAGACTGCTTCTCTTTCAGAGAAACGCATGTGAGTTTGTTGTGAATTCTTGCAAGTTGCTTAAGGCACTTTCAAAGGAAAGTGATTTTCTCTGAAAGGACAGCATTTAGAAACTGAAGCAACACTCCATTCACTTCGCACAGTGAATTGAAGACTGCTTCTCTTTAAGAGAAACGCATGTGAGTTTTTTGTGAATGCTTGAAAGTAGTTTAAGGCACTTTCAAAGGAAAGTGATTTTCTCTTAAAGGACAGCATTTAGAAAGTGAAGCAACACTCCATTCACTTCGCACAGTGAATTGAAGTGTTGGAACAGACTGCTTCTCTTTCAGAGAAACGCATGTGAGTTTCTGTTGAATGCTTGTAAGTAGCTTAAGGCACTTTCAAAGGAAAGTGATTTTCTCTGAAAGGACAGCATTTAGAAAGTGAAGCAACACTCCATTCCCTTCGTGCAGTGAATTGAAGTGTTGGAACAGAGTGCTTCTCTTTCATAGAAACGCACTAGTGTTTCTTGTGAATGCTTGCAAGTTGCTTAAGGCACTTTCAAAGGAAAGTGATTTTCTCTGAAAGGACATAATTTAGAAAGTGAAGCAACACTCCATTCACTTCGCACAGTGTATTGAAGTGTTGGAACAGACTGCTTCTCTTTCAGAGAAATGCATGTGAGTTTCTGTTGAATGCTTGTAAGTACCTTAAGGCACTTTCAAAGGAAAGTGATTTTCTCTGAAAGGACAGCATTTAGAAAGTGAAGCAACACTCCATTCACTTCGCACAGTGAATTGAAGTGTTGGAACAGACTGCTTCACTTTCAGTGAAACGCATGTGAGTTTCTGTTGAATGCTTGTAAGTAGCTTAAGGCACTTTCAAAGGAAAGTGATTTTCTCTGAGAGGACAGCATTTTGAAAGTGAGGCAACACTCCATTCACTTCACACAGTGAATTGAAGTGTTGGAACAGACTGCTTCTCTTTCAGAGAAACGCATGTGAGTTTCTTCCTAATGCTTGCAAGTAGCTTAAGGCACTTTCAAAGGAAAGTGATTTTCTCAGAAAGGACAGCATTTAGAAAGTGAAGCAACACTCCATTCACTTCGCACAGTGCATTGAAGTGTTGGAACAGACTGCTTCTCTTTCAGAGAAACGCATGTGAGTTTCTTCCTAATGCTTGCAAGTAGCTTAAGGCACTTTCAAAGGAAAGTGATTTTCTCTGAAAGGACAGCATTTAGAAAGTGAAGCAACACTCCATTCACTTCGCAGAGTGAATTGAAGTATTGGAACAGACTGCTTCTCTTTCAGAGAAACGCATGTGAGTTTCTGGTGAATGCTTGTAAGTAGCTTAAGGCACTTTCAAAGGAAAGTGATTTTCTCTGAAAGGACAGCATTTAGAAAGTGAAGCAACACTCCATTCACTTCGCACAGTGAATTGAAGTGTTGGAACAGACTGCTTCTCTTTCAGAGAAACGCATGTGAGTTTGTTGTGAATTCTTGCAAGTTGCTTAAGGCACTTTCAAAGGAAAGTGATTTTCTCTGAAAGGACAGCATTTAGAAACTGAAGCAACACTCCATTCACTTCGCACAGTGAATTGAAGACTGCTTCTCTTTAAGAGAAACGCATGTGAGTTTTTTGTGAATGCTTGAAAGTAGTTTAAGGCACTTTCAAAGGAAAGTGATTTTCTCTTAAAGGACAGCATTTAGAAAGTGAAGCAACACTCCATTCACTTCGCACAGTGAATTGAAGTGTTGGAACAGACTGCTTCTCTTTCAGAGAAACGCATGTGAGTTTCTGTTGAATGCTTGTAAGTAGCTTAAGGCACTTTCAAAGGAAAGTGATTTTCTCTGAAAGGACAGCATTTAGAAAGTGAAGCAACACTCCATTCCCTTCGTGCAGTGAATTGAAGTGTTGGAACAGAGTGCTTCTCTTTCATAGAAACGCATTAGTGTTTCTTGTGAATGCTTGCAAGTTGCTTAAGGCACTTTCAAAGGAAAGTGATTTTCTCTGAAAGGACATAATTTAGAAAGTGAAGCAACACTCCATTCACTTCGAACAGTGAATTGAAGTGTTGGAACAGACTGCTTCTCTTTCAGAGAAATGCATGTGAGTTTCTGTTGAATGCTTGTAAGTAACTTAAGGCACTTTCAAAGGACAGTGATTTTCTCTGAGATGACAGCATTTAGAAAGTGAGGCAACACTCCATTCAAATTGCACAGTGAATTGAAGTGTTGGAACAGACTGCTTCTCTTTCAGAGAAATGCATGTGAGTTTCTGTTGAATGCTTGTAAGTACCTTAAGGCACTTTCAAAGGAAAGTGATTTTCTCAGAAAGGACAGCATTTAGAAAGTGAAGCAACACTCCATTCACTTCGCACAGTGAATTGAAGTGTTGGAACAGAGTGCTTCTCTTTCATGGAAACGCATGTGAGTTTGTTGTGAATTCTTGCAAGTTGCTTAAGGCACTTTCAAAGGAAAGTGATTTTCTCTGAAAGGACAGCATTTAGAAACTGAAGCAACACTCCATTCACTTCGCACAGTGAATTGAAGACTGCTTCTCTTTAAGAGAAGCGCATGTGAGTTTTTTTGAATGCTTGAAAGTAGTTTAAGGCACTTTCAAAGGAAAGTGATTTTCTCTTAAAGAACAGCATTTAGAAAGTGAAGCAACACTCCATTCACTTCGCACAGTGAATTGAAGTGTTGGAACAGACTGCTTCTCTTTCAGAGAAACACATGTGAGTTTCTGTTGAATGCTTGTAAGTAGCTTAAGGCACTTTCAAAGGAAAGTGATTTTCTCTGAAAGGACAGCATTTAGAAAGTGAAGCAACACTCCATTCCCTTCGTGCAGTGAATTGAAGTGTTGGAACAGAGTGCTTCTCTTTCATAGAAACGCATTAGTGTTTCTTGTGAATGCTTGCAAGTTGCTTAAGGCACTTTCAAAGGAAAGTGATTTTCTCTGAAAGGACATAATTTAGAAAGTGAAGCAACACTCCATTCTCTTCGCACAGTGAATTGAAGTGTTGGAACAGACTGCTTATCTTTCAGAGAAACTCATGTGAGTTTGTTGTGAATTCTTGCAAGTAGCTTAAGGCACTTTCAAAGGAAAGTGATTTTCTCTGAAAGGACAGCATTTAGAAAGTGAAGCAACACTCCCTTCACTTCGCACAGTGAATTGAAGTGTTGGAACAGATTGCTTCTCTTTCAGAGAAACGCATGTGAGTTTCTGTTGAATGCTTGTAAGTAGCTTAAGGCACTTTCAAAGGAAAGTGATTTTCTCTGAAAGGACAGCATTTAGAAAGTGAAGCAACACTCCATTCACTTCGCAGAGTGAATTGAAGTATTGGAACAGACTGCTTCTCTTTCAGAGAAACGCATGTGAGTTTCTGGTGAATGCTTGTAAGTAGCTTAAGGCACTTTCAAAGGAAAGTGATTTTCTCTGAAAGGACAGCATTTAGAAAGTGAAGCAACACTCCATTCACTTCGCACAGTGAATTGAAGTGTTGGAACAGACTGCTTCACTTTCAGAGAAACGCATGTGAGTTTCTGTTGAATGCTTGTAAGTAGCTTAAGGCACTTTCAAAGGAAAGTGATTTTCTCTGAGAGGACAGCATTTTGAAAGTGAGGCAACACTCCATTCACTTCACACAGTGAATTGAAGTGTTGGAACAGACTGCTTCTCTTTCAGAGAAACGCATGTGAGTTTCTTCCTAATGCTTGCAAGTAGCTTAAGGCACTTTCAAAGGAAAGTGATTTTCTCAGAAAGGACAGCATTTAGAAAGTGAAGCAACACTCCATTCACTTCGCACAGTGAATTGAAGTGTTGGAACAGACTGCTTCACTTTCAGAGAAACGCATGTGAGTTTCTGTTGAATGCTTGTAAGTAGCTTAAGGCACTTTCAAAGGAAAGTGATTTTCTCTGAAAGGACAGCATTTAGAAAGTGAGGCAACACTCCATTCCCTTCGTGCAGTGAATTGAAGTGTTGGAACAGAGTGCTTCTCTTTCATAGAAACGCATTAGTGTTTCTTGTGAATGCTTGCAAGTTGCTTAAGGCACTTTCAAAGGAAAGTGATTTTCTCTGAAAGGACATAATTTAGAAAGTGAAGCAACACTCCATTCTCTTCGCACAGTGAATTGAATTGTTGGAACAGACTGCTTCTCTTTCAGAGAAACGCATGTGAGTTTGTTGTGAATTCTTGCAAGTAGCTTAAGGCACTTTCAAAGGAAAGTGATTTTCTCTGAAAGGACAGCATTTAGAAAGTGAAGCAACACTCCCTTCACTTCGCACAGTGAATTGAAGTGTTGGAACAGACTGCTTCTCTTTCAGAGAAACGCATGTGAGTTTCTGTTGAATGCTTGTAAGTAGCTTAAGGCACTTTCAAAGGAAAGTGATTTTCTCTGAAAGGACAGCATTTAGAAAGTGAAGCAACACTCCATTCACTTCGCAGAGTGAATTGAAGTATTGGAACAGACTGCTTCTCTTTCAGAGAAACGCATGTGAGTTTCTGGTGAATGCTTGTAAGCAGCTTAAGGCACTTTCAAAGGAAAGTGATTTTCTCTTAAAGGACAGCATTTAGAAAGTGAAGCAACACTCCATTCACTTCGCACAGTGAATTGAAGTGTTGGAACTGACTGCTTCTCTTTCAGAGAAACGCATGTGAGTTTCTGTTGAATGCTTGTAAGTAGCTTAAGGCACTTCCAAAGAAAGTGATTTTCTCTGAAAGGACAGCATTTAGAAAGTGAAGCAACACTCCATTCCCTTCGTGCAGTGAATTGAAGTGTTGGAACAGAGTGCTTCTCTTTCATAGAAACGCATTAGTGTTTCTTGTGAATGCTTGTAAGTTTCTTAAGGCACTTTCAAAGGAAAGTGATTTTCTCTGAAACGACATAATTTAGAAAGTGAAGGAACATCCATTCACTTCGCACAGTGAATTGAAGTGTTGGAACAGACTGCTTCTCTTTCAGAGAAATGCATGTGAGTTTCTGTTGAATGCTTGTAAGTACCTTAAGGCACTTTCAAAGGAAAGTGATTTTCTCTGAAAGGAGAGCATTTAGAAAGTGAAGCAACACTCCATTCACTTCGCACAGTGAATTGAAGTGTTGGAACAGACTGCTTCTCTTTCAGAGAAACGCATGTGAGTTTCTTCCTAATGCTCGCAAGTAGCTTAAGGCACTTTCAAAGGAAAGTGATTTTCTCTGAAAGGACAGCATTTAGAAAGTGAAGCAACACTCCATTCACTTCGCACATTGAATTGAAGTGTTGGAACAGACTGCTTCTCTTTCAGATAAACGCATGTGAGTTTCTGTTGAATGCTTGTAAGTAGCTTAAGGCACTTTCAAAGGAAAGTGATTTTCTCTGAAAGGACAGCATTTAGAAAGTGAAGCAACAATCCATTCACTTCGCAGAGTGAATTGAAGTATTGGAACAGACTGCTTCTCTTTCAGAGAAACGCATGTGAGTTTCTGGTGAATGCTTGTAAGTAGCTTAAGGCACTTTCAAAGGAAAGTGATTTTCTCTGAAAGGACAGCATTTAGAAAGTGAAGCAACACTCCATTCACTTCGCACAGTGAATTGAAGTGTTGGAACAGACTGCTTCTCTTTCAGAGAAACGCATGTGAGTTTGTTGTGAATTCTTGCAAGTTGCTTAAGGCACTTTCAAAGGAAAGTGATTTTCTCTGAAAGGACAGCATTTAGAAACTGAAGCAACACTCCATTCACTTCGCACAGTGAATTGAAGACTGCTTCTCTTTAAGTGAAACGCATGTGAGTTTTTTGTGAATGCTTGAAAGTAGTTTAAGGCACTTTCAAAGGAAAGTGATTTTCTCTTAAAGGACAGCATTTAGAAAGTGAAGCAACACTCCATTCACTTCGCACAGTGAATTGAAGTGTTGGAACAGACTGCTTCTCTTTCAGAGAAACGCATGTGAGTTTCTGTTGAATGCTTGTAAGTAGCTTAAGGCACTTTCAAAGGAAAGTGATTTTCTCTGAAAGGACAGCATTTAGAAAGTGAAGCAACACTCCATTCCCTTCGTGCAGTGAATTGAAGTGTTGGAACAGAGTGCTTCTCTTTCATAGAAACGCATTAGTGTTTCTTGTGAATGCTTGCAAGTTGCTTAAGGCACTTTCAAAGGAAAGTGATTTTCTCTGAAAGGACATAATTTAGAAAGTGAAGCAACACTCCATTGACTTCGCACAGTGAATTGAAGTGTTGGAACAGACTGCTTCTCTTTCAGAGAAATGCATGTGAGTTTCTGTTGAATGCTTGTAAGTAACTTAAGGCACTTTCAAAGGAAAGTGATTTTCTCTGAGATGACAGCATTTAGAAAGTGAGGCAACACTCCATTCAAATTGCACAGTGAATTGAAGTGTTGGAACAGACTGCTTCTCTTTCAGAGAAACGCATGTGTGTTTCTTCCTAATGCTTGCAAGTAGTTTAAGGCACTTTCAAAGGAAAGTGATTTTCCCAGAAAGGACAGCATTTAGAAAGTGAAGCAACACTCCATTCACTTCGCACAGTGAATTGAAGTGTTGGAACAGACTGCTTCTCTTTCAGAGAAACGCATGTGAGTTTCTTCATAATGCTTGCAAGTAGCTTAAGGCACTTTGAAAGGAAAGTGATTTTCTCTGAAAGGACAGCATTTACAAAGTGAAGCAACACTCCATTCACTTCGCACAGTGAATTGAAGTGTTGGAACAGACTGCTTCTCTTTCAGAGAAACGCATGTTAGTTTCTGGTGAATGCTTGTAAGTAGCTTAAGGCACTTTCAAAGGAAAGTGATTTTCTCTGAAAGGACAGCATTTAGAAAGTGAAGCAACACTCCATTCACTTCGAACAGTGAATTGAAGTGTTGGAACAGACTGCTTCTATTTCAGAGTAATGCATGTGAGTTTCTGGTGAATGCTTGCAAGTAGCTTAAGGCACTTTCAAAGGAAAGTGATTTTCTCTGAAAGGACAGCATTTAGAAAGTGAGGCAACACTCCATTCACTTCGCACAGTGAATTGAAGTGTTGGAACAGACTGCTTCTCTTTCAGAGAAATGCATGTGAGTTTCTTCCTAATGCTTGCAAGTAGCTTAAGGCACTTTCAAAGGAAAGTGATTTTCTCTGAAAGGACAGCATTTAGAACGTGAAGCAACACTCCATTCACTTCGGACAGTGAATGGAAGTGTTGGAACCGACTGCTTCTCTTTCAGAGAAACGCATGTGAGTTTCTGGTGAATGCTTGTAAGAAGCTTAGGCACTTTCAAAGGAAAGTGATTTTCTCTGAAAGGAAAGCATTTAGAAAGTGAAGCAACACTCCATTCACTTCGTGCAGTGAATTGAAGTGTTGGAACAGACTGCTTCTCTTTCAGAGAAACACATTAGTGTTTCTTGTGAATGCTTGCAAGTTGCTTAAGGCACTTTGAAAGGAAAGTGATTTTCTCTGAAAGGACATAATTTAGAAAGTGAAGCAACACTCCATTCACTTCGCACAGTGAATTGAAGTGTTGGAACAGACTGCTTCTCTTTCAGAGAAATGCATGTGAGTTTCTGTTGAATGCTTGTAAGTAGCTTAAGGCACTTTCAAAGGAAAGTGATTTTCTCTGAAAGGACAGCATTTAGAAAGTGAAGCAACACTCCCTTCACTTCGCACAGTGAATTGAAGTGTTGGAACAGACTGCTTCTCTTTCAGAGAAACGCATGTGAGTTTCTTCCTAATGCTTGCAAGTAGCTTAAGGCACTTTCAAAGGAAAGTGATTTTCTCTGAAAGGACAGCATTTAGAAAATGAAGCATCACTTCATTCACTTCGCACAGTGAATTGAAGTGTTGGAACCGACTGCTTCTCTTTCAGAGAAACGCATGTGAGTTTCTGGTGAATGCTTGTAAGAAGCTTAAGGCACTTTCAAAGGAAAGTGATTTTCTCTGAAAGGACAGCATTTAGAAAGTGAAGCAACACTCCATTTACTTCGGGCAGTGAATTGAAGTGTTGGAACAGAGTGCTTCTCTTTCATAGAAACGCATTAGTGTTTCTTGTGAATGCTTGTAAGTTGCTTAAGGCACTTTCAAAGGAAAGTGATTTTCTCTGAAAGGACATAATTTAGAAAGTGAAGCAACACTCCATTCACTTCGCACAGTGAATTGAAGTGTTGGAACAGACTGCTTCTCTTTCAGAGAAATGCATGTGAGTTTCTGTTGAATGCTTGTAAGTAGCTTAAGGCACTTTCAAAGGAAAGTGATTTTCTCTGAAAGGACAGCACTTAGAAAGTGAAGCAACACTCCATTCACTTCGCACAGTGAATTGAAGTGTTGGAACGGACTGCTTCACTTTCAGAGAAACGCATGTGAGTTTCTGTTGAATGCTTGTAAGTAGCTTAAGGCACTTTAAAGGAAAGTGATTTTCTCTGAGATGACAGCACTTAGAAAGTGAGGCAACACTCCATTCACTTCACACAGTGAATTGAAGTGTTGGAACAGACTGCTTGTCTTTCAGAGAAACGCATGTGAGTTTCTTCCTAATGCTTGCAAGTAGCTTAAGGCACTTTCAAAGGAAAGTGATTTTCTCAGAAAGGGCAGCATTTAGAAAGTGAAGCAACACTCCATTCACTTCGCACAGTGAATTGAAGTGTTGGAACAGACTGCTTCTCTTTCAGAGAAACGCATGTGAATTTCTTCCTAATGCTTGCAAGTAGCTTAAGGCACTTTCAAAGGAAAGTGATTTTCTCAGAAAGGACAGCATTTAGAAAGTGAAGCAACACTCCATTCACTTCGCACAGTGAATTGAAGTGTTGGAACAGACTGCTTCTCTTTCAGAGAAACGCATGTGAGTTTCTGGTGAATGCTTGTAAGTAGCTTAAGGCACTTTCAAAGGAAAGTGATTTTCTCTGAAAGGACAGCATTTAGAAAGTGAGGCAACACTCCATTCACTTCGCACAGTGAATTGAAGTGTTGGAACAGACTGCTTCTCTTTCAGAGAAACGCATGTGAGTTTCTTCCTAATGCTTGCAAGTAGCTTAAGGCACTTTCAAAGGAAAGTGATTTTCTCTGAAAGGACAGCATTTAGAAAGTGAAGCAACACTCCATTCACTCCGCACAGTGAATTGAAGTGTTGGAACAGACTGCTTCTCTTTCATAGAAACGCATTAGTGTTTCTTGTGAATGCTTGCAAGTAGCTTAAGGCACTTTCAAAGGAAAGTGATTTTCTCTGAAAGGACAGCATTTAGAAAGTGAGGCAACAATCAATTCACTTCACACAGTGAATTGAAGTGTTGGAACAGACTGCTTCTCTTTCAGAGAAACGCATGTGAGTTTCTTCCTAATGCTTGCAAGTAGCTTAAGGCACTTTCAAAGGAAAGTGATTTTCTCTGAAAGGACAGCATTTAGAAAGTGAAGCAACACTCCCTTCACTTCGCACAGTGAATTGAAGTGTTGGAACAGACTGCTTATCTTTCAGAGAAACGCATGTGAGTTTCTGTTGAATGCTTGTAAGTAGCTTAAGGCACTTTGAAAGGAAAGTGATTTTCTCTGAAAGGACAGCATTTACAAAGTGAAGCAACACTCCATTCACTTCGCAGAGTGAACTGAAGTATTGGAACAGACTGCTTCTCTTTCAGAGAAACGCATGTGAGTTTCTGTTGAATGCTTGTAAGTAGCTTAAGGCACTTTGAAAGGAAAGTGATTTTCTCTGAAAGGACAGCATTTAGAAAGTGAAGCAACACTCCATTCACTTCGTGCAGTGAATTGAAGTGTTGGAACAGATTGCTTCTCTTTCATAGAAACGCATTAGTGTTTCTTGTGAATGCTTGCAAGTTGCTTAAGGCACTTTCAAAGGAAAGTGATTTTCTCTGAAAGGACATAATTTAGAAAGTGAAGCAACACTCCATTCACTTCGCACAGTGAATTGAAGTGTTGGAACAGACTGCTTCTCTTTCAGAGTAATGCATGTGAGTTTCTGTTGAATGCTTGTAAGTAGCTTAAGGCACTTTCAAAGGAAAGTGATTTTCTCTGAAAGGACAGCATTTAGAAAGTGAGGCAGCACTCCATTCACTTCACACAGTGAATTGAAGTGTTGGAACAGACTGCTTCTCTTTCAGAGAAACGCATGTGAGTTTCTTCCTAATGCTTGCAATTAGCTTAAGGCACTTTCAAAGGAAAGTGATTTTCTCTGAAAGGACAGCATTTAGAAAGTGAGGCAGCACTCCATTCACTTCGCACAGTGAATTGAAGTGTTGGAACAGACTGCTTCTCTTTCAGAGAAATGCATGTGAGTTTCTACCTAATGCTTGCAAGTAGCTTAAGGCACTTTCAAAGGAAAGTGACTTTCTCTGAAAGGACAGCATTTAGAAAGTGAAGCAACACTCCATTCACTTCGCACAGTGAATGGAAGTGTTGGAACCGACTGCTTCTCTTTCAGAGAAACGCATGTGAGTTTCTGGTGAATGCTTGTAAGAAGCTTAAGGCACTTTCAAAGGAAAGTGATTTTCTCTGAAAGGAAAGCATTTAGAAAGTGAAGCAACACTCCATTCACTTCGTGCAGTGAATTGAAGTGTTGGAACAGACTGCTTCTCTTTCAGAGAAACGCATTAGTGTTTCTTGTGAATGCTTGCAAGTTGCTTAAGGCACTTTCAAAGGAAAGTGATTTTCTCTGAAAGGAAAGCATTTAGAAAGTGAAGCAACACTCCATTCACTTCGTGCAGTGAATTGAAGTGTTGGAACAGACTGCTTCTCTTTCAGAGAAACGCATTAGTGTTTCTTGTGAATGCTTGCAAGTAGCTTAAGGCACTTTCAAAGGAAAGTGATTTTCTCTGAAAGGACAGCATTTAGAAAGTGAGGCAACACTCCATTCACTTCACACAGTGAATTGAAGTGTTGGAACAGACTGCTTGTCTTTCAGAGAAACGCATGTGAGTTTCTTCCTAATGCTTGCAAGTAGCTTAAGGCACTTTCAAAGGAAAGTGATTTTCTCAGAAATGGCAGCATTTAGAAAGTGAAGCAACACTCCATTCACTTCGCACAGTGAATTGAAGTGTTGGAACAGACTGCTTCTCTTTCAGAGAAACGCATGTGAATTTCTTCCTAATGCTTGCAAGTAGCTTAAGGCACTTTCAAATGAAAGTGATTTTCTCAGAAAGGACAGCATTTAGAAAGTGAAGCAACACTCCATTCACTTCGCACAGTGAATTGAAGTGTTGGAACAGACTGCTTCTCTTTCAGAGAAACGCATGTGAGTTTCTGGTGAATGCTTGTAAGTAGCTTAAGGCACTTTCAAAGGAAAGTGATTTTCTCTGAAAGGACAGCATTTAGAAAGTGAAGCAACACTCCCTTCACTTCGAACAGTGAATTGAAGTGTTGGAACAGACTGCTTCTCTTTCAGAGAAATGCATGTGAGTTTGTTGTGAATTCTTGCAAGTTGCTTAAGGCACTTTCAAAGGAAAGTGATTTTCTCAGAAAGGACAGCATTTAAAAAGTGAAGCAACACTCCATTCACTTCGCACAGTGAATTGTAGTGTTGGAACAGACTGCTTCTCTTTCAGAGAAATGCATGTGAGTTTCTGTTGAATGCTTGTAAGTAGCTTAAGGCACTTTCAAAGGAAAGTGATTTTCTCTGAGATGACAGCATTTAGAAAGTGAGGCAACACTCCATTCACTTCACACAGTGAATTGAAGTGTTGGAACAGACTGCTTCTCTTTCAGAGAAACGCATGTGTGTTTCTTCCTAATGCTTGCAAGTCGTTTAAGGCACTTTCAAAGGAAAGTGATTTTCTCAGAAAGGACAGCATTTAGAAAGTGAAGCAACACTCCATTCACTTCGCACAGTGAATTGAAGTGTTGGAACAGACTGCTTCTCTTTCAGAGAAACGCATGTGAGTTTCTTCCTAATGCTTGCAAGTAGCTTAAGGCACTTTCAAAGGAAAGTGATTTTCTCTGAAAGGACAGCATTTACAAAGTGAAGCAACACTCCATTCACTTCGCACAGTGAATTGAAGTGTTGGAACAGACTGCTTCTCTTTCAGAGAAACGCATGTGAGTTTCTTCCTAATGCTTGCAAGTAGCTTAAGGCACTTTCAAAGGAAAGTGATTTTCTCTGAAAGGACAGTATTTAGAAAGTGAGGCAGCACTCCATTCACTTCACACAGTGAATTGAAGTGTTGGAACAGACTGCTTCTCTTTCAGAGAAACGCATGTGAGTTTCTTCCTAATGCTTGCAAGTAGCTTAAGGCACTTTCAAAGGAAAGTGATTTTCTCTGAAAGGACAGCATTTAGAAAGTGAGGCAACACTCCATTCACTTCGCACAGTGAATTGAAGTGTTGGAACAGACTGCTTCTCTTTCAGAGAAATGCATGTGAGTTTCTTCCTAATGCTTGCAAGTAGCTTAAGGCACTTTCAAAGGAAAGTGATTTTCTCTGAAAGGACAGCATTTAGAACGTGAAGCAACACTCCATTCACTTCGCACAGTGAATGGAAGTGTTGGAACCGACTGCTTCTCTTTCAGAGAAACGCATGTGAGTTTCTGGTGAATGCTTGTAAGAAGCTTAAGGCACTTTCAAAGGAAAGTGATTTTCTCTGAAAGGAAAGCATTTAGAAAGTGAAGCAACACTCCATTCACTTCGTGCAGTGAATTGAAGTGTTGGAACAGACTGCTTCTCTTTCAGAGAAACACATTAGTGTTTCTTGTGAATGCTTGCAAGTTGCTTAAGGCACTTTCAAAGGAAAGTGATTTTCTCTGAAAGGACATAATTTAGAAAGTGAAGCAACACTCCATTCACTTCGCACAGTGAATTGAAGTGTTGGAACAGACTGCTTCTCTTTCAGAGAAATGCATGTGAGTTTCTGTTGAATGCTTGTAAGTAGCTTAAGGCACTTTCAAAGGAAAGTGATTTTCTCTGAAAGGACAGCATTTAGAAAGTGAAGCAACACTCCCTTCACTTCGCACAGTGAATTGAAGTGTTGGAACAGACTGCTTCTCTTTCAGAGAAACGCATGTGAATTTCTTCCTAATGCTTGCAAGTAGCTTAAGGCACTTTCAAAGGAAAGTGATTTTCTCTGAAAGGACAGCATTTAGAAAATGAAGCAACACTTCATTCACTTCGCACAGTGAATTGAAGTGTTGGAACCGACTGCTTCTCTTTCAGAGAAACGCATGTGAGTTTCTGTTGAATGCTTGTAAGTAGCTTAAGGCACTTTCAAAGGAAAGTGATTTTCTCTGAGATGACAGCATTTAGAAAGTGAGGCAACACTCCATTCACTTCACACAGTGAATTGAAGTGTTGGAACAGACTGCTTGTCTTTCAGAGAAACGCATGTGAGTTTCTTCCTAATGCTTGCAAGTAGCTTAAGGCACTTTCAAAGGAAAGTGATTTTCTCAGAAAGGGCAGCATTTAGAAAGTGAAGCAACACTCCATTCACTTCGCAGAGTGAATTGAAGTGTTGGAACAGACTGCTTCTCTTTCAGAGAAACGCATGTGAATTTCTTCCTAATGCTTGCAAGTAGCTTAAGGCACTTTCAAAGGAAAGTGATTTTCTCAGAAAGGACAGCATTTAGAAAGTGAAGCAACACTCCATTCACTTCGCACAGTGAATTGAAGTGTTGGAATAGACTGCTTCTCTTTCAGAGAAACGCATGTGAGTTTCTGGTGAATGCTTGTAAGTAGCTTAAGGCACTTTCAAAGGAAAGTGATTTTCTCTGAAAGGACAGCATTTAGAAAGTGAAGCAACACTCCCTTCACTTCGAACAGTGAATTGAAGTGTTGGAACAGACTGCTTCTCTTTCAGAGAAATGCATGTGAGTTAGTGTTGAATGCTTGTAAGTAGCTTAAGGCACTTTCAAAGGAAAGTGATTTTCTCTGAAAGGACAGCATTTAGAAAGTGAGGCAACACTCCATTCACTTCACACAGTGAATTGAAATGTTGGAACAGACTGCTTCTCTTTCAGAGAAACGCATGTGAGTTTCTTCCTAATGCTTGCAAGTAGCTTAAGGCACTTTCAAAGAAAAGTGATTTTCTCTGAAAGGACAGCATTTAGAAAGTGAAGCAACACTCCCTTCACTTCGCACAGTGAATTGAAGTGTTGGAACAGACTGCTTCTCTTTCAGAGAAACGCATGTGAGTTTCTGTTGAATGCTTGTAAGTAGCTTAAGGCACTTTGAAAGGAAAGTGATTTTCTCTGAAAGGACAGCATTTACAAAGTGAAGCAACACTCCATTCACTTCGCAGAGTGAATTGAAGTATTGGAACAGACTGCTTCTCTTTCAGAGAAACGCATGTGAGTTTCTGTTGAATGCTTGTAAGTAGCTTAAGGCACTTTCAAAGGAAAGTGATTTTCTCTGAAAGGACAGCATTTAGAAAGTGAAGCAACACTCCATTCACTTCGTGCAGTGAATTGAAGTGTTGGAACAGATTGCTTCTCTTTCATAGAAACGCGTTAGTGTTTCTTGTGAATGCTTGCAAGTTGCTTAAGGCACTTTCAAAGGAAAGTGATTTTCTCTGAAAGGACATAATTTAGAAAGTGAAGCAACACTCCATTCACTTCGCACAGTGAATTGAAGTGTTGGAACAGACTGCTTCTCTTTCAGAGTAATGCATGTGAGTTTCTGGTGAATGCTTGTAAGTAGCTTAAGGCACTTTCAAAGGAAAGTGATTTTCTCTGAAAGGACAGCATTTAGAAAGTGAGGCAGCACTCCATTCACTTCACACAGTGAATTGAAGTGTTGGAACAGACTGCTTCTCTTTCAGAGAAACGCATGTGAGTTTCTTCCTAATGCTTGCAAGTAGCTTAAGGCACTTTCAAAGGAAAGTGATTTTCTCTGAAAGGACAGCATTTAGAAAGTGAGGCAACACTCCATTCACTTCGCACAGTGAATTGAAGTGTTGGAACAGACTGCTTCTCTTTCAGAGAAATGCATGTGAGTTTCTTCCTAATGCTTGCAAGTAGCTAAGGCACTTTCAAAGGAAAGTGATTTTCTCTGAAAGGACAGCATTTAGAACGTGAAGCAACACTCCATTCACCTCGCACAGTGAATGGAAGTGTTGGAACCGACTGCTTCTCTTTCAGAGAAACGCATGTGAGTTTCTGGTGAATGCTTGTAAGAAGCTTAAGGCACTTTCAAAGGAAAGTGATTTTCTCTGAAAGGACAGCATTTAGAAACTGAAGCAACACTTCATTCACTTCGCACAGTGAATTGAAGTGTTGGAACCGACTGCTTCTCTTTCAGAGAAACGCATGTGAGTTTCTGGTGAATGCTTGTAAGAAGCTTAAGGCACTTTCAAAGGAAAGTGATTTTCTCTGAAAGGACAGCATTTAGAAAGTGAAGCAACACTCCATTTACTTCGTGCAGTGAATTGAAGTGTTGGAACAGAGTGCTTCTCTTTCATAGAAACGCATTAGTGTTTCTTGTGAATGCTTGTAAGTTGCTTAAGGCATTTTCAAGGAAAAGTGATTTTCTCTGAAAGGACATAATTTAGAAAGTGAAGCAACACTCCATTCACTTCGCACAGTGAATTGAAGTGTTTAAACAGACTGCTTCTCTTTCAGATAAATGCATGTGAGTTTCTGTTGAATGCTTGTAAGTAGCTTAAGGCACTTTCAAAGGAAAGTGATTTTCTCTGAAAGGACAGCACTTAGAAAGTGAAGCAACACTCCATTCACTTCGCACAGTGAATTGAAGTGTTGGAACGGACTGCTTAACTTTCAGAGAAACGCATGTGAGTTTCTGTTGAATGCTTGTAAGTAGCTTAAGGCACTTTCAAAGGAAAGTGATTTTCTCTGAGATGACAGCATTTAGAAAGTGAGGCAACACTCCATTCACTTCACACAGTGAATTGAAGTGTTGGAACAGACTGCTTGTCTTTCAGAGAAACGCATGTGAGTTTCTTCCTAATGCTTGCAAGTAGCTTAAGGCACTTTCAAAGGAAAGTGATTTTCTCAGAAAGGGCAGCATTTAGAAAGTGAAGCAACACTCCATTCACTTCGCACAGTGAATTGAAGTGTTGGAACAGACTGCTTCTCTTTCAGAGAAACGCATGTGAATTTCTTCCTAATGCTTGCAAGTAGCTTAAGGCACTTTCAAAGGAAAGTGATTTTCTCAGAAAGGACAGCATTTAGAAAGTGAAGCAACACTCCATTCACTTCGCACAGTGAATTGAAGTGTTGGAACAGACTGCTTCTCTTTCAGAGAAACGCATGTGAGTTTCTGGTGAATGCTTGTAAGTAGCTTAAGGCACTTTCAAAGGAAAGTGATTTTCACTGAAAGGACAGCATTTAGAAAGTGAGGCAACACTCCATTCACTTCACACAGTGAATTGAAGTGTTGGAACAGACTGCTTCTCTTTCAGAGAAACGCATGTGAGTTTCTTCCTAATGCTTGCAAGTAGCTTAAGGCAATTTCAAAGGAAAGTGATTTTCTCTGAAAGGACAGCATTTAGAAAGTGAGGCAACACTCCATTCACTTCGCACAGTGAATTGAAGTGTTGGAACAGACTGCTTCTCTTTCAGAGAAATGCATGTGAGTTTCTTCCTAATGCTTGCAAGTAGCTTAAGGCACTTTCAAAGGAAAGTGATTTTCTCTGAAAGGACAGCATTTAGAACGTGAAGCAACACTCCATTCACTTCGCACAGTGAATGGAAGTGTTGGAACCGACTGCTTCTCTTTCAGAGAAACGCATGTGAGTTTCTGGTGAATGCTTGTAAGAAGCTTAAGGCACTTTCAAAGGAAAGTGATTTTCTCTGAAAGGAAAGCATTTAGAAAGTGAAGCAACACTCCATTCACTTCGTGCAGTGAATTGAAGTGTTGGAACAGACTGCTTCTCTTTCAGAGAAACGCATTAGTGTTTCTTGTGAATGCTTGCAAGTTGCTTAAGGCACTTTCAATGGAAAGTGATTTTCTCTAAAAGGACATAATTTAGAAAGTGAAGCAACACTCCATTCACTTCGCACAGTGAATTGAAGTGTTGGAACAGACTGCTTCTCTTTCAGAGAAATGCATGTGAGTTTCTGTTGAATGCTTGTAAGTAGCTTAAGGCACTTTCAAAGGAAAGTGATTTTCTCTGAAAGGACAGCATTTAGAAAGTGAAGCAACACTCCCTTCACTTCGCACAGTGAATTGAAGTGTTGGAACAGACTGCTTCTCTTTCAGAGAAACGCATGTGAGTTTCTTCCTAATGCTTGCAAGTAGCTTAAGGCACTTTTAAAGGAAAGTGATTTTCTCTGAAAGGACAGCATTTAGAAAATGAAGCAACACTTCATTCACTTCGCACAGTGAATTGAAGTGTTGGAACCGACTGCTTCTCTTTCAGAGAAACGCATGTGAGTTTCTGGTGAATGCTTGTAAGAAGCTTAAGGCACTTTCAAAGGAAAGTGATTTTCTCTGAAAGGACAGCATTTAGAAAGTGAAGCAACACTCCATTTACTTCGTGCAGTGAATTGAAGTGTTGGAACAGAGTGCTTCTCTTTCATAGAAACGCATTAGTGTTTCTTGTGAATGCTTGTAAGTTGCTTAAGGCACTTTCAAAGGAAAGTGATTTTCTCTGAAAGGACATAATTTAGAAAGTGAAGCAACACTCCATTCACTTCGCACAGTGAATTGAAGGGTTGGAACAGACTGCTTCTCTTTCAGATAAATGCATGTGAGTTTCTGTTGAATGCTTGTAAGTAGCTTAAGGCACTTTCAAAGGAAAGTGATTTTCTCTGAAAGGACAGCACTTAGAAAGTGAAGCAACACTCCATTCACTTCGCACAGTGAATTGAAGTGTTGGAACGGACTGCTTCACTTTCAGAGAAACGCATGTGAGTTTCTGTTGAATGCTTGTAAGTAGCTTAAGGCACTTTCAAAGGAAAGTGATTTTCTCTGAGATGACAGCATTTAGAAAGTGAGGCAACACTCCATTCACTTCACACAGTGAATTGAAGTGTTGGAACAGACTGCTTGTCTTTCAGAGAAACGCATGTGAGTTTCTTCCTAATGCGTGCAAGTAGCTTAAGGCACTTTCAAAGGAAAGTGATTTTCTCAGAAAGGGCAGCATTTAGAAAGTGAAGCAACACTCCATTCACTTCGCACAGTGAATTGAAGTGTTGGAACAGACTGCTTCTCTTTCAGAGAAACGCATGTGAATTTCTTCCTAATGCTTGCAAGTAGCTTAAGGCACATTCAAAGGAAAGTGATTTTCTCAGAAAGGACAGCATTTAGAAAGTGAAGCAACACTCCATTCACTTTGCACAGTGAATTGAAGTGTTGGAACAGACTGCTTCTCTTTCAGAGAAACGCATGTGAGTTTCTGGTGAATGCTTGTAAGTAGCTTAAGGCACTTTCAAAGGAAAGTGATTTTCTCTGAAAGGACAGCATTTAGAAAGTGAAGCAACACTCCCTTCACTTCGAACAGTGAATTGAAGTGTTGGAACAGACTGCTTCTCTTTCAGAGAAATGCATGTGAGTTTCTGTTGAATGCTTGTAAGTAGCTTAAGGCACTTTCAAAGGAAAGTGATTTTCTCTGAAAGGACAGCATTTAGAAAGTGAGGCAACACTCCATTCACTTCACACAGTGAATTGAAGTGTTGGAACAGACTGCTTCTCTTTCAGAGAAACGCATGTGAGTTTCTTCCTAATGCTTGCAAGTAGCTTAAGGCACTTTAAAAGGAAAGTGATTTTCTCTGAAAGGACAGCATTTAGAAAGTGAAGCAACACTCCCTTCACTTCGCACAGTGAATTGAAGTGTTGGAACAGACTGCTTCTCTTTCAGAGAAACGCATGTGAGTTTCTGTTGAATGCTTGTAAGTAGCTTAAGGCACTTTGAAAGGAAAGTGATTTTCTCTGAAAGGACAGCATTTACAAAGTGAAGCAACACTCCATTCACTTCGCAGAGTGAATTGAAGTATTGGAACAGACTGCTTCTCTTTCAGAGAAACGCATGTGAGTTTCTGTTGAATGCTTGTAAGTAGCTTAAGGCGCTTTCAAAGGAAAGTGATTTTCTCTGAAAGGACAGCATTTAGAAAGTGAAGCAACACTCCATTCACTTCGTGCAGTGAATTGAAGTGTTGGAACAGAGTGCTTCTCTTTCATAGAAACGCATTAGGGTTTCTTGTGAATGCTTGCAAGTTGCTTAAGGCACTTTCAAAGGAAAGTGATTTTCTCTGAAAGGACATAATTTAGAAAGTGAAGCAACACTCCATTCACTTCGCACAGTGAATTGAAGTGTTGGAACAGACTGCTTCTCTTTCAGAGAAACGCATGTGAGTTTGTTGTGAATTCTTGCAAGTTGCTTAAGGCACTTTCAAAGGAAAGTGATTTTCTCTGAAAGGACAGCATTTAGAAAGTGAAGCAACACTCCATTCACTTCGCACAGTGAATTGAAGTGTTGGAACAGACTGCTTCTCTTTAAGAGAAACGCATGTGAGTTTTTTGTGAATGCTTGAAAGTAGCTTAAGGCACTTTCAAAGGAAAGTGATTTTCTCTGAAAGGACAGCATTTAGAAAGTGAAGCAACACTCCATTCACTTCGCACAGTGAATTGAAGTGTTGGAACAGACTGCTTCACTTTCAGAGAAACGCATGTGAGTTTCTGTTGAATGCTTGTAAGTAGCTTAAGGCACTTTCAAAGGAAAGTGATTTTCTCTGAGAGGACAGCATTTAGAAAGTGAGGCAACACTCCATTCACTTCACACAGTGAATTGAAGTGTTGGAACAGACTGCTTCTCTTTCAGAGAAACGCATGTGAGTTTCTTCCTAATGCTTGCAAGTAGCTTAAGGCACTTTCAAAGGAAAGTGATTTTCTCAGAAAGGACATAATTTAGAAAGTGAAGCAACACTCCATTCACTTCGCACAGTGAATTGAAGTGTTGGAACCGACTGCTTCTCTTTCAGAGAAACGCATGTGAGTTTCTTCCTAATGCTTGCAAGTAGCTTAAGGCACTTTCAAAGGAAAGTGATTTTCTCTGAAAGGACAGCATTTAGAAAGTGAAGCAACACTCCATTCACTTCGCACATTGAATTGAAGTGTTGGAACAGACTGCTTCTCTTTCAGAGAAACGCATGTGAGTTTCTGTTGAATGCTTGTAAGTAGCTTAAGGCACTTTGAAAGGAAAGTGATTTTCTCTGAAAGGACAGCATTTACAAAGTGAAGCAACACTCCATTCACTTCGCACAGTGAATTGAAGTATTGGAACAGACTGCTTCTCTTTCAGAGAAACGCATGTGAGTTTCTGGTGAATGCTTGTAAGTAGCTTAAGGCACTTTCAAAGGAAAGTGATTTTCTCTGAAAGGACAGCATTTAGAAACTGAAGCAACACTCCATTCACTTCGCACAGTGAATTGAAGTGTTGGAACAGACTGCTTCTCTTTCAGAGAAACGCATGTGAGTTTCTTCCTAATGCTTGCAAGTAGCTTAAGGCACTTTCAAAGGAAAGTGATTTTCTCTGAAAGGACAGCATTTACAAAGTGAAGCAACACTCCATTCACTTCGCACAGTGAATTGAAGTGTTGGAACAGACTGCTTCTCTTTCAGAGAAACGCATGTGAGTTTCTGGTGAATGCTTGTAAGTAGCTTAAGGGACTTTCAAAGGAAAGTGATTTTCTCTGAAAGGACAGCATTTAGAAAGTGAAGCAACACTCCATTCACTTCGAACAGTGAATTGAAGTGTTGGAACAGACTGCTTCTCTTTAAGAGAAATGCATGTGAGTTTCTGGTGAATGCTTGTAAGTAGCTTAAGGCACTTTCAAAGGAAAGTGATTTCCTTGAAAGGACAGCATTTAGAAAGTGAGGCAGCACTCCATTCACTTCACACAGTGAATTGAAGTGTTGGAACAGACTGCTTCTCTTTCAGAGAAACGCATGTGAGTTTCTTCCTAAAGCTTGCAAGTAGCTTAAGGCACTTTCAAAGGAAAGTGATTTTCTCTGAAAGGGCAGCATTTAGAAAGTGAGGCAACACTCCATTCACTTCGCACAGTGAATTGAAGTGTTGGAACAGACTGCTTCTCTTTCAGAGAAATGCATGTGAGTTTCTTCCTAATGCTTGCAAGTAGCTTAAGGCACTTTCAAAGGAAAGTGATTTTCTCTGAAAGACAGCATTTAGAATGTGAAGCAACACTCCATTCACTTCGCACAGTGAATGGAAATGTTGGAACCGACTGCTTCTCTTTCAGAGAAACGCATGTGAGTTTCTGGTGAATGCATGTAAGAAGCTTAAGGCACTTTCAAAGGAAAGTGATTTTCTCTGAAAGGAAAGCATTTAGAAAGTGAAGCAACACTCCATTCACTTCGTGCAGTGAATTGAAGTGTTGGAACAGAGTGCTTCTCTTTCATAGAAACGCATTAGTGTTTCTTGTGAATGCTTGCAAGTTGCTTAAGGCACTTTCAAAGGAAAGTGATTTTCTCTGAAAGGACATAATTTAGAAAGTGAAGCAACACTCCATTCACTTCGCACAGTGAATTGAAGTGTTTGAACAGACTGCTTCTCTTTCAGAGAAATGCATGTGAGTTTCTGTTGAATGCTTGTAAGTAGCTTAAGGCACTTTCAAAGGAAAGTGATTTTCTCTGAAAGGACAGCATTTAGAAAGTGAAGCAACACTCCATTCACTTCGCACAGTGAATTGAAGTGTTGGAACAGACTGCTTCTCTTTCAGAGAAACGCATGTGAGTTTCTTCCTAATGCTTGCAAGTAGCTTAAGGCACTTTCAAAGGAAAGTGATTTTCTCAGAAAGGACAGCATTTAGAAAGTGAAGCAACACTCCATTCACTTCGCACAGTGAATTGAAGTGTTGGAACAGACTGCTTCTCTTTCAGAGAAACGCATGTGAGTTTCTTCCTAATGCTTGCAAGTATCTTAAGGCACTTTCAAAGGAAAGTGATTTTCTCTGAAAGGACAGCATTTACAAAGTGAAGCAACACTCCATTCACTTCGCACAGTGAATTGAAGTGTTGGAGCAGACTGCTTCTCTTTCAAAGAAACGCATGTGAGTTTCTGATGAATACTTGGAAGTAGCTTAAGGCACTTTCAAAGGAAAGTGATTTTCTTTGAAAGGACAGCATTTAGAAAGTGAAGCAACACTCCATTCACTTCGCACAGTGAATTGAAGTGTTGGAACAGACTGCTTCTCTTTCAGAGAAACGCATGTGAGTTTGTTGTGAATTCTTGCAAGTTGCTTAAGGCACTTTCAAAGGAAAGTGATTTTCTCAGAAAGGACAGCATTTAGAAAGTGAAGCAACACTCCATTCACTTCGCACAGTGAATTGAAGTGTTGGAACAGACTGCTTCTCTTTCAGAGAAATGCATGTGAGTTTCTGTTGAATGCTTTTAAGTAGCTTAAGGCACTTTCAAAGGAAAGTGTTTTTCTCTGAGATGACAGCATTTAGAAAGTGAGGCAACACTCCATTCACTTCACACAGTGAATTGAAGTGTTGGAACAGACTGCTTCTCTTTCAGAGAAACGCATGTGTGTTTCTTCCTAATGCTTGCAAGTCGTTTAAGGCACTTTCAAAGGAAAGTGATTTTCTCAGAAAGGACAGCATTTAGAAAGTGAAGCAACACTCCATTCACTTCGCACAGTGAATTGAAGTGTTGGAACAGACTGCTTCTCTTTCAGAGAAACGCATGTGAGTTTCTTCCTAATGCTTGCAAGTAGCTTAAGGCACTTTCAAAGGAAAGTGATTTTCTCTGAAAGGACAGCATTTACAAAGTGAAGCAACACTCCATTCACTTCGCACAGTGAATTGAAGTGTTGGAACAGACTGCTTCTCTTTCAGAGAAACGCATGTGAGTTCCTGGTGAATGCTTGTAAGTAGCTTAAGGCACTTTCAAAGGAAAGTGATTTTCTCTGAAAGGACAGCATTTAGAAAGTGAAGCAACACTCCATTCACTTCGAACAGTGAATTGAAGTGTTGGAACAGACTGCTTCTCTTTAAGAGAAATGCATGTGAGTTTCTGGTGAATGCTTGTAAGTAGCTTAAGGCACTTTCAAAGGAAAGTGATTTTCTCTGAAAGGACAGCATTTAGAAAGTGAGGCAGCACTCCATTCACTTCACACAGTGAATTGAAGTGTTGGAACAGACTGCTTCTCTTTCAGAGAAACGCATGTGAGTTTCTTCCTAATGCTTGCAAGTAGCTTAAGGCACTTTCAAAGGAAAGTGATTTTCTCTGAAAGGACAGCATTTAGAAAGTGAGGCAACACTCCATTCACTTCGCACAGTGAATTGAAGTGTTGGAACAGACTGCTTCTCTTTCAGAGAAATGCATGTGAGTTTCTTCCTAATGCTTGCAAGTAGCTTAAGGCACTTTCAAAGGAAAGTGATTTTCTCTGAAAGGACAGCATTTAGAATGTGAAGCAACACTCCATTCACTTCGCACAGTGAATGGAAATGTTGGAACAGACTGCTTCTCTTTCAGAGAAACGCATGTGAGTTTCTGGTGAATGCTTGTAAGAAGCTTAAGGCACTTTCAAAGGAAAGTGATTTTCTCTGAAAGGACAGCATTTAGAAAGTGAAGCAACACTCCATTCCCTTCGTGCAGTGAATTGAAGTGTTGGAACAGAGTGCTTCTCTTTCATAGAAACGCATTAGTGTTTCTTGTGAATGCTTGCAAGTTGCTTAAGGCACTTTCAAAGGAAAGTGATTTTCTCTGAAAGGACATAATTTAGAAAGTGAAGCAACACTCCATTCACTTCGCACAGTGAATTGAAGTGTTGGAACAGACTGCTTCTCTTTCAGAGAAATGCATGTGAGTTTCTGTTGAATGCTTGTAAGTAGCTTAAGGCACTTTCAAAGGAAAGTGATTTTCTCTGAAAGGACAGCATTTAGAAAGTGAAGCAACACTCCATTCACTTCGCACAGTGAATTGAAGTGTTGGAACAGACTGCTTCTCTTTCAGAGAAACGCATGTGAGTTTCTTCCTAATGCTTGCAAGTAGCTTAAGGCACTTTCAAAGGAAAGTGATTTTCTCTGAAAGGACAGCATTTAGAAAGTGAAGCAACACTCCATTCACTTCGCACAGTGAATTGAAGTGTTGGAACAGACTGCTTCTCTTTCAGAGAAACGCATGTGAGTTTCTTCCTAATGCTTGCAAGTAGCTTAAGGCACTTTCAAAGGAAAGTGATTTTCTCTGAAAGGACAGCATTTACAAAGTGAAGCAACACTCCATTCACTTCGCACAGTGAATTGAAGTGTTGGAACAGACTGCTTCTCTTTCAAAGAAACGCATGTGAGTTTCTGATGAATGCTTGGAAGTAGCTTAAGGCACTTTCAAAGGAAAGTGATTTTCTTTGAAAGGACAGCATTTAGAAAGTGAAGCAACACTCCATTCACTTCGCACAGTGAATTGAAGTGTTTGAACAGACTGCTTCTCTTTCAGAGAAATGCATGTGAGTTTCTGGTGAATGCTTGTAAGTAGCTTAAGGCACTTTCAAAGGAAAGTGATTTTCTCTGAAAGGACAGCACTTAGAAAGTGAGGCAGCACTCCATTCACTTCACACATGAATTGAAGTGTTGGAACAGACTGTTTCTCTTTCAGAGAAACGCATTTGAGTTTATTCCTAATGCTTGCAAGTAGCTTAAGGCACTTTCAAAGGAAAGTGATTTTCTCTGAAAGGACAGCATTTAGAAAGTGAAGCAACACTCCATTCACTTCGCACAGTGAATTGAAGTGTTGGAACAGACTGCTTCTCTTTCAGAGAAACGCATGTGAGTTTCTTCCTAATGCTTGCAAGTAGCTTAAGGCACTTTCAAAGGAAAGTGATTTTCTCTGAAAGGACAGCATTTAGAAAGTGAAGCAACACTCCATTCACTTCGCACATTGAATTGAAGTGTTGGAACAGACTGCTTCTCTTTCAGAGAAACGCATGTGAGTTTCTGGTGAATGCTTGTAAGAAGCTTAAGGCACTTTCAAAGGAAAGTGATTTTCTCTGAAAGGACAGCATTTAGAAAGTGAAGCAACACTCCATTCACTTCGCACAGTGAATTGAAGTGTTGGAACAGACTGCTTCTCTTTCAGAGAAACGCATGTGAGTTTGTTGTGAATTCTTGCAAGTTGCTTAAGGCACTTTCAAAGGAAAGTGATTTTCCCTGAAAGGACAGCATTTAGAAACTGAAGCAACACTCCATTCACTTCGCACAGTGAATTGAAGTGTTGGAACAGACTGCTTCTCTTTAAGAGAAACGCATGTGAGTTTTTTGTGAATGCTTGAAAGTAGTTTAAGGCACTTTCAAAGGAAAGTGATTTTCTCTTAAAGGACAGCATTTAGAAAGTGAAGCAACACTCCATTCACTTCGCACAGTGAATTGAAGTGTTGGAACAGACTGCTTCTCTTTCAGAGAAACGCATGTGAGTTTCTGTTGAATGCTTGTAAGTAGCTTAAGGCACTTTCAAAGGAAAATGATTTTCTCTGAAAGGACAGCATTTAGAAAGTGAAGCAACACTCCATTCCCTTCGTGCAGTGAATTGAAGTGTTGGAACAGACTGCTTCTCTTTCAGAGAAACGCATGTGAGTTTCTTCCTAATGCTTGCAAGTAGCTTAAGGCACTTTCAAAGGAAAGTGATTTTCTCTGAAAGGACAGCATTTAGAAAATGAAGCAACACTCCATTCACTTCGCACAGTGAATTGAAGTGTTGGAACCGACTGCTTCTCTTTCAGAGAAACGCATGTGAGTTTCTTCCTAATGCTTGCAAGTAGCTTAAGGCACTTTCAAAGAAAAGTGATTTTCTCTGAAAGGACAGCATTTAGAAAGTGAAGCAACACTCCATTCACTTCGCACATTGAATTGAAGTGTTGGAACAGACTGCTTCTCTTTCAGAGAAACGCATGTGAGTTTCTGTTGAATGCTTGTAAGTAGCTTAAGGCACTTTCAAAGGAAAGTGATTTTCTCTGAATGGACAGCATTTAGAAAGTGAAGCAACACTCCATTCACTTCGCAGAGTGAATTGAAGTATTGGAACAGACTGCTTCTCTTTCAGAGAAACGCATGTCAGTTTCTGGTGAATGCTTGTAAGTAGCTTAAGGCACTTTCAAAGGAAAGTGATTTTCTCTGAAAGGACAGCATTTAGAAACTGAAGCAACACTCCATTCACTTCGCACAGTGAATTGAAGTGTTGGAACAGACTGCTTCTCTTTCAGAGAAACGCATGTGAGTTTGTTGTGAATTCTTGCAATTTGCTTAAGGCACTTTCAAAGGAAAGTGATTTTCTCAGAAAGGACAGCATTGAGAAAGTGAAGCAACACTCCATTCACTTCGCACAGTGAATTGAAGTGTTGGAACAGACTGCTTCTCTTTCAGAGAAATGCATGTGAGTTTCTGTTGAATGCTTGTAATTAGCTTAAGGCACTTTCAAAGGAAAGTGATTTTCTCTGAGATGACAGCATTTAGAAAGTGAGGCAACACTCCATTCACTTCACACAGTGAATTGAAGTGTTGGAACAGACTGCTTCTCTTTCAGAGAAACGCATGTGTGTTTCTTCCTAATGCTTGCAAGTAGTTTAAGGCACTTTCAAAGGAAAGTGATTTTCTCAGAAAGGACAGCATTTAGAAAGTGAAGCAACACTCCATTCACTTCGCACAGTGAATTGAAGTGTTGGAACAGACTGCTTCTCTTTCAGAGAAACGCATGTGAGTTTCTTCCTAATGCTTGCAAGTAGCTTAAGGCACTTTCAAAGGAAAGTGATTTTCTCTGAAAGGACAGCATTTACAAAGTGAAGCAACACTCCATTCACTTCGCACAGTGAATTGAAGTGTTGGAACAGACTGCTTCTCTTTCAGAGAAACGCATGTGAGTTTCTGGTGAATGCTTGTAAGTAGCTTAAGGCACTTTCAAAGGAAAGTGATTTTCTCTGAAAGGACAGCATTTAGAAAGTGAAGCAACACTCCATTCACTTCGAAAAGTGAATTGAAGTGTTGGAACAGACTGCTTCTCTTTAAGAGAAATGCATGTGAGTTTTTGGTGAATGCTTGTAAGTAGCTTAAGGCACTTTCAAAGGAAAGTGATTTTCTCTGAAAGGACAGCATTTAGAAAGTGAGGCAGCACTCCATTCACTTCACACAGTGAATTGAAGTGTTGGAACAGACTGCTTCTCTTTCAGAGAAACGCATGTGAGTTTATTCCTAATGCTTGCAAGTAGCTTAAGGCACTTTCAAAGGAAAGTGATTTTCTCTGAAAGGACAGCATTTAGAAAGTGAAGCAACACTCCATTCACTTCGCACAGTGAATTGAAGTGTTGGAACAGACTGCTTCTCTTTCAGAGAAACGCATGTGAGTTTCTTCCTAATGCTTGCAAGTAGCTTAAGGCACTTTCAAAGGAAAGTGATTTTCTCTGAAAGGACAGCATTTAGAAAGTGAAGCAACACTCCATTCACTTCGCACATTGAATTGAAGTGTTGGAACAGACTGCTTCTCTTTCAGAGAAACGCATGTGAGTTTCTGGTGAATGCTTGTAAGTAGCTTAAGGCACTTTCAAAGGAAAGTGATTTTCTCTGAAAGGACAGCATTTAGAAAGTGAAGCAACACTCCATTCACTTCGCACAGTGAATTGAAGTGTTGGAACAGACTGCTTCTCTTTCAGAGAAACGCATGTGAGTTTGTTGTGAATTCTTGCAAGTTGCTTAAGGCACTTTCAAAGGAAAGTGATTTTCCCTGAAAGGACAGCATTTAGAAACTGAAGCAACACTCCATTCACTTCGCACAGTGAATTGAAGTGTTGGAACAGACTGCTTCTCTTTAAGAGAAACGCATGTAAGTTTTTTGTGAATGCTTGAAAGTAGTTTAAGGCACTTTCAAAGGAAAGTGATTTTCTCTGAAAGGACAGCATTTAGAAAGTGAAGCAACACTCCATTCACTTCGCACAGTGAATTGAAGTGTTGGAACAGACTGCTTCTCTTTCAGAGAAACGCATGTGAGTTTCTGTTGAATGCTTGTAAGTAGCTTAAGGCACTTTCAAAGGAAAATGATTTTCTCTGAAAGGACAGCATTTAGAAAGTGAAGCAACACTCCATTCCCTTCGTGAAGTGAATTGAAGTGTTGGAACCGAGTGCTTCTCTTTCATAGAAACGCATTAGTGTTTCTTGTGAATGCTTGCAAGTTGCTAAAGGCACTTTCAAAGGAAAGTGATTTTCTCTGAAAGGACAGCATTTAGAAAGTGAAGCAACACTCCATTCACTTCGCACAGTGAATTGAAGTGTTGGAACAGACTGCTTCTCTTTCAGAGAAGCGCATGTGAGTTTTTTGTGAATGCTTGAAAGTAATTTAAGGCACTTTCAAAGGAAAGTGATTTTCTCTGAAAGGACAGCATTTAGAAAGTGGAGCAACACTCCATTCACTTCGCACAGTGAATTGAAGTGTTGGAACAGACTGCTTCTCTTTCAGAGAAACGCATGTGAGTTTCTTCCTAATGCTTGCAAGTAGCTTAAGGCACTTTCAAAGGAAAGTGATTTTCTCTGAAAGGACAGCATTTAGAAAATGAAGCAACACTCCCTTCACTTCGCACAGTGAATTGAAGTGTTGGAACCGACTGCTTCTCTTTCAGAGAAACGCATGTGAGTTTCTGGTGAATGCTTGTAAGAAGCTTAAGGCACTTTCAAAGGAAAGTGATTTTCTCTGAAAGGACAGCATTAAGAAAGTGAAGCAACACTCCATTCACTTCGTGCAGTGAATTGAAGTGTTGGAACAGACTGCTTCTCTTTCAGATAAATGCATGTGAGTTTCTGTTGAATGCTTGTAAGTAGCTTAAGGCACTTTCAAAGGAAAGTGATTTTCTCTGAAAGGACAGCACTTAGAAAGTGAAGCAACACTCCATTCACTTCGCACACTGAATTGAAGTGTTGGAACAGACTGCTTCTCTTTCAGAGAAACGCATGTGAGTTTCTGTTGAATGCTTGTAAGTAGCTTAAGGCACTTTGAAAGGAAAGTGATTTTCTCTGAAAGGACAGCATTTAGAAAGTGAAGCAACACTCCATTCACTTCGCAGAGTGAATTTAAGTATTGGAACAGACTGCTTCTCTTTCAGAGAAACGCATGTGAGTTTCTGTTGAATGCTTGTAAGTAGCTTAAGGCACTTTCAAAGGAAAGTGATTTTCTCTGAGATGACAGCATTTAGAAAGTGAGGCAACACTCCATTCACTTCACACAGTGAATTGAAGTGTTGGAACAGACTGCTTGTCTTTCAGAGAAACGCATGTGAGTTTCTTCCTAATGCTTGCAAGTAGCTTAAGGCACTTTCAATGGAAAGTGATTTTCTCAGAAAGGACAGCATTTAGAAAGTGAAGCAACACTCCATTCACTTCGCACAGTGAATTGAAGTGTTGGAACAGACTGCTTCTCTTTCAGAGAAACGCATGTGAATTTCTTCCTAATGCTTGCAAGTAGCTTAAGGCACTTTCAAAGGAAAGTGATTTTCTCAGAAAGGACAGGATTTAGAAAGTGAAGCAACACTCCATTCACTTCGCACAGTGAATTGAAGTGTTGGAACAGACTGCTTCTCTTTCAGAGAAACGCATGTGAGTTTCTGTTGAATGCTTGTAAGTAGCTTAAGGCACTTTCAAAGGAAAGTGATTTTCTCTGAAAGGACAGCATTTAGAAAGTGAAGCAACACTCCATTCACTTCGTGCAGTGAATTGAAGTGTTGGAACAGAGTGCTTCTCTTTCATAGAAACGCATTAGTGTTTCTTGTGAATGCTTGCAAGTTGCTTAAGGCACTTTCAAAGGAAAGTGATTTTCTCTGAAAGGACATAATTTAGAAAGTGAAGCAACACTCCATTCACTTCGCACAGTGAATTGAAGTGTTGGAACAGACTGCTTCTCTTTCAGAGAAACGCATGCGAGTTTGTTGTGAATTCTTGCAAGTTGCTTAAGGCACTTTCAAAGGAAAGTGATTTTCTCTGAAAGGACAGCATTTAGAAACTGAAGCAACACTCCATTCACTTCGCACAGTGAATTGAAGTGTTGGAACAGACTGCTTCTCTTTAAGAGAAACGCATGTGAGTTTTTTGTGAATGCTTGAAAGTAGTTTAAGGAACTTTCAAAGGAAAGTGATTTTCTCTTAAAGGACAGCATTTAGAAAGTGAAGCAGCACTCCATTCACTTCGTACAGTGAATTGAAGTGTTGGAACTGACTGCTTCTCTTTCAGAGAAACGCATGTGAGTTTCTGTTGAATGCTTGTAAGTAGCTTAAGGCACTTCCAAAGAAAGTGATTTTCTCTGAAAGGACAGCATTTAGAAAGTGAAGCAACACTCCATTCCCTTCGTGCAGTGAATTGAAGTGTTGGAACAGAGTGCTTCTCTTTCAAAGAAACGCATTAGTGTTTCTTGTGAATGCTTGCAAGTTGCTTAGGCACTTTCAAAGGAAAGTGATTTTCTCTGAAAGGACATAATTTAGAAAGTGAAGCAACACTCCATTCACTTCGCACAGTGAATTGAAGTGTTGGAACAGACTGCTTCTCTTTCAGAGAAATGCATGTGAGTTTCTGTTGAATGCTTGTAAGTAGCTTAAGGCACTTTCAAAGGAAAGTGATTTTCTCTGAAAGGACAGCATTTAGAAAGTGAAGCAACACTCCATTCACTTCGCACAGTGAATTGAAGTGTTGGAACAGACTGCTTCTCTTTCAGAGAAATGCATGTGAGTTTCTGTTGAATGCTTGTAAGTAGCTTAAGGCACTTTCAAAGGAAAGTGATTTTCTCTGAGAGGACAGCATTTAGAAAGTGAGGCAACACTCCATTCACTTCACACAGTGAATTGAAGTGTTGGAACAGACTGCTTCTCTTTCAGAGAAACGCATGTGAGTTTCTTCCTAATGCTTGCAAGTAGCTTAAGGCACTTTCAAAGGAAAGTGATTTTCTCAGAAAGGACAGCATTTAGATAGTGAAGCAACACTCCATTCTCTTCGCACAGTGAATTGAAGTGTTGGAACAGACTGCTTCTCTTTCAGAGAAACGCATGTGAGTTTCTTCCTAATTCTTGCATGTAGCTTAAGGCACTTTCAAAGGAAAGTGATTTTCTCTGAAAGGACAGCATTTAGAAAGTGAAGCAACACTCCATTCACTTCGCACATTGAATTGAAGTGTTGGAACAGACTGCTTCTCTTTCAGAGAAACGCATGTGAGTTTCTGTTGAATGCTTGTAAGTAGCTTAAGGCACTTTGAAAGCAAAGTGATTTTCTCTGAAAGGACAGCATTTAGAAAGTGAAGCAACACTCCATTCACTTCGCAGAGTGAATTGAAGTATTGTTACAGACTGCTTCTCTTTCAGATAAACGCATGTGAGTTTCTGGTGAATGCTTGTAAGTAGCTTAAGGCACTTTCAAAGAAAGTGATTTTCTCTGAAAGGACAGCATTTAGAAAGTGAAGCAACACTCCATTCACTTCGCACAGTGAATTGAAGTGTTGGAACAGACTGCTTCTCTTTCAGAGAAACGCATGTGAGTTTGTTGTGAATTCTTGCAATTTGCTTAAGGCACTTTCAAAAAAAAGTGATTTTCTCTGAAAGGACAGCATTTAGAAACTGAAGCAACACTCCATTCACTTCGCACAGTGAATTGAAGTGTTGGAACAGACTGCTTCTCTTTAAGAGAAACGCATGTGAGTTTTTTGTGAATGCTTGAAAGTAGTTTAAGGCACTTTCAAAGGAAAGTGATTTTCTCTTAAAGGACAGAATTTAGAAAGTGAAGCAACACTCCATTCACTTCGCACAGTGAATTGAAGTGTTGGAACAGACTGCTTCTCTGTCAGAGAAACGCATGTGAGTTTCTGTTGAATGCTTGTAAGTAGCTTAAGGCACTTTCAAAGGAAAGTGATTTTCTCTGAAAGGACAGCATTTAGAAAGTGAAGCAACACTCCATTCCCTTCGTGCAGTGAATTGAAGTGTTGGAACAGAGTGCTTCTCTTTCATAGAAACGCATTAGTGTTTCTTGTGAATGCTTGCAAGTTGCTTAAGGCACTTTCAAAGGAAAGTGATTTTCTCTGAAAGGACATAATTTAGAAAGTGAAGCAACACTCCATTCACTTCGCACAGTGAATTGAAGTGTTGGAACAGACTGCTTCTCTTTCAGAGAAATGCATGTGAGTTTCTGGTGAATGCTTTTAAGTAGCTTAAGGCACTTTCAAAGGAAAGTGATTTTCTCTGAAAGGACAGCATTTAGAAAGTGAAGCAACACTCCATTCACTTCGCACAGTGAATTGAAGTGTTGGAACAGACTGCTTCTCTTTCAGAGAAATGCATGTGAGTTTCTGTTGAATGCTTGTAAGTAGCTTAAGGCACTTTGAAAGGAAAGTGATTTTCTCTGAAAGGACAGCATTTAGAAAGTGAGGCAACACTCCATTCACTTCGCACAGTGAATTGAAGTGTTGGAACAGACTGCTTCTCTATCAGAGAAACGCATGTGAGTTTCTTCCTAATGCTTGCAAGTAGCTTAAGGCACTTTCAAAGGAAAGTGATTTTCTCTGAAAGGACAGCATTTTGAAAGTGAAGCAACACTCCATTCACTTCGCACAGTGAATTGAAGTGTTGGAACAGACTGCTTCTCTTTCATAGAAACGCTTTAGTGTTTCTTGTGAATGCTTGCAAGTAGCTTAAGGCACTTTCAAAGGAAAGTGATTTTCTCTGAAAGGACAGCATTTAGAAAGTGAAGCAACACTCCATTCACTTCGCACAGTGAATTGAAGTGTTGGAACAGACTGCTTCTCTTTCATAAAAACGCTTTAGTGTTTCTTGTGAATGCTTGCAAGTAGCTTAAGGCACTTTCAAAGGAAAGTGATTTTCTCTGAAAGGACAGCATTTAGAAAGTGAAGCAACACTCCATTCACTTCGCACAGAGAATTGAAGTGTTGGAACAGATTGCTTCTCTTTCAGAGAAATGCATGTGAGTTTCTGTTGAATGCTTGTAAGTAGCTTAAGGCACTTTCAAAGGAAAGTGATTTTCTCTGAAAGGACAGCATTTAGAAAGTGAAGCAACACTCCATTCTCTTCGCACATTGAATTGAAGTGTTGGAACAGACTGCTTCTCTTTCAGAGAAACGCATGTGAGTTTCTGTTGAATGCTTGTAAGTAGCTTAAGGCACTTTCAAAGGAAAGTGATTTTCTCTGAAAGGACAGCATTTAGAAAGTGAGGCAGCACTCCATTCACTTCACACAGTGAATTGAAGAGTTGGAACAGACTGCTTCTCTTTCAGAGAAACGCATGTGAGTTTCTTCCTAATGCTTGCAAGTAGCTTAAGGCACTTTCAAAGGAAAGTGATTTTCTCTGAAAGGACAGCATTTAGAAAGCGAAGCAACACTCCATTCACTTCGCACAGTGAATTGAAGTGTTGGAACAGACTGTTTCTCTTTCAGAGAAACGCATGTGAGTTTCTTCCTAATGCTTGCAAGTAGCTTAAGGCACTTTCAAAGGAAAGTGATTTTCTCTGAAAGGACAGCATTTAGAAAGTGAAGCAACACTCCATTCACTTTGCACATTGAATTGAAATGTTGGAACAGACTGCTTCTCTTTCAGAGAAACGCATGTGAGTTTCTGTTGAATGCTTGTAAGTAGCTTAAGGCACTTTCAAAGGAAAGTGATTTTCTCTGAAAGGACAGCATTTAGAAAGTGAAGCAACACTCCATTCACTTCGTAGAGTGAATTGAAGTATTGGAACAGACTGCTTCTCTTTTAGAGAAACGCATGTGAGTTTCTTGTGAATGCTTGTAAGTAGCTTAAGGCACTTTCAAAGGAAAGTGATTTTCTCTGAAAGGACAGCATTTAGAAAGTGAAGCAACACTCCATTCACTTCGTGCAGTGAATTGAAGTGTTGGAACAGACTGCTTCTCTTTCAGAGAAACGCATGTGAGTTTCTGTTGAATGCTTGTAAGTAGCTTAAGGCACTTTCAAAGGAAAGTGATTTTCTCTGAAAGGACAGCATTTAGAAAGTGAAGCAACACTCCATTCACTTCGTGCAGTGAATTGAAGTGTTGGAACAGAGTGCTTCTCTTTCATAGAAACGCATTAGTGTTTTTTTCAATGCTTGCAAGTTGCTTAAGGCACTTTCAAAGGAAAGTGATTTTCTCTGAAAGGACATAACTTAGAGAGTGAAGCAACACTCCATTCACTTCGCACAGTGAATTGAAGTGTTGGAACAGACTGCTTCTCTTTCAGAGAAACGCATGTGAGTTTGTTGTGAATTCTTGCAAGTTGCTTAAGGCACTTTCAAAGGAAAGTGATTTTCTCTGAAAGGACAGCATTTAGAAACTGAAGCACCACTCCATTCACTTCGCACAGTGAATTGAAGTGTTGGAACAGACTGCTTCACTTTCAGAGAAACGCATGTGAGTTTCTGTTGAATGCTTGTAAGTAGCTTAAGGCACTTTCAAAGGAAAGTGATTTTCTCTGAAAGGACAGCATTTAGAAAGTGAAGCAACACTCCATTCCCTTCGTGCAGTGAATTGAAGTGTTGGAACAGAGTGCTTCTCTTTCATAGAAACGCATTAGTGTTTCTTGTGAATGCTTGCAAGTTGCTTAAGGCACTTTCAAAGGAAAGTGATTTTCTCTGAAAGGACATAATTTAGAAAGTGAAGCAACACTCCATTCACTTCGCACAGTGAATTGAAGTGTTGGACCAGACTGCTTCTCTATCAGAGAAATGCATGTGAGTTTCTGTTGAATGCTTTTAAGTAGCTTAAGGCACTTTCAAAGGAAAGTGATTTTCTCTGAAAGGACAGCATTTAGAAAGTGAAGCAACACTCCATTCACTTCGCACAGTGAATTGAAGTGTTGGAACAGACTGCTTCACTTTCAGAGAAACGCATGTGAGTTTCTGTTGAATGCTTGTAAGTAGCTTAAGGCACTTTCAAAGGAAAGTGATTTTCTCTGAGAGGACAGCATTTAGAAAGTGAGGCAACACTCCATTCACTTCACACAGTGAATTGAAGTGTTGGAACAGACTGCTTCACTTTCAGAGAAATGCATGTGAGTTTCTTCCTAATGCTTGCAAGTAGCTTAAGGCACTTTCAAAGGAAAGTGATTTTCTCAGAAAGGACAGCATTTAGAAAGTGAAGCAACACTCCATTCCCTTCACACAGTGAATTGAAGTGTTGGAACAGACTGCTTCTCTTTCAGAGAAACGCATGTGAGTTTCTTCCTAATGCTTGTAAGTAGCTTAAGGCACTTTCAAAGGAAAGTGATTTTCTCTGAAAGGACAGCATTTAGAAAGTGAAGCAACACTCCATTCACTTCGCACATTGAATTGAAGTGTTGGAACAGAGTGCTTCTCTTTCAGAGAAACGCATGTGAGTTTCTGTTGAATGCTTGTAAGTAGCTTAAGGCACTTTGAAAGCAAAGTGATTTTCTCTGAAAGGACAGCATTATAAAGTGAAGCAACACTCCATTCATTTCGCAGAGTGAATTGAAGTATTGTTACAGACTGCTTCTCTTTCAGAGAAACGCATGTGAGTTTCTTCCTAATGCTTGCAAGTAGCTTAAGGCACTTTCAAAGGAAAGTGATTTTCTCTGAAAGGACAGCATTTAGAAAGTGAAGCAACACTCCATTCACTTCGCACAGTGAATTGAAGTGTTGGAACAGACTGCTTCTCTTTCAGAGAAACGCATGTGAGTTTCTGTTGAATGCTTGTAAGTAGCTTAAGGCACTTTGAAAGGAAAGTGATTTTCTCTGAAAGGACAGCATTTAGAAAGTGAGGCAACACTCCATTCACTTCGCACAGTGAATTGAAGTGTTGGAACAGACTGCTTCTCTTTCAGAGAAACGCATGTGAGTTTCTTCCTAATGCTTGCAAGTAGCTTAAGGCACTTTCAAAGGAAAGTGATTTTCTCTGAAAGGACAGCATTTAGAAAGTGAAGCAACACTCCATTCACTTCGCACAGTGAATTGAAGTGTTGGAACAGACTGCTTCTCTTTCATAGAAACGCTTTAGTGTTTCTTGTGAATGCTTGCAAGTAGCTTAAGGCACTTTCAAAGGAAAGTGATTTTCTCTGAAAGGACAGCATTTAGAAAGTGAAGCAACACTCCATTCACTTCGCACAGAGAATTGAAGTGTTGGAACAGATTGCTTCTCTTTCAGAGAAATGCATGTGAGTTTCTGTTGAATGCTTGTAAGTAGCTTAAGGCACTTTCAAAGGAAAGTGATTTTCTCTGAAAGGACAGCATTTAGAAAGTGAAGCAACACTCCATTCTCTTCGCACATTGAATTGAAGTGTTGGAACAGACTGCTTCTCTTTCAGAGAAACGCATGTGAGTTTCTGTTGAATGCTTGTAAGTAGCTTAAGGCACTTTCAAAGGAAAGTGATTTTCTCTGAAAGGACAGCATTTAGAAAGTGAGGCAACACTCCATTCACTTCACACAGTGAATTGAAGTGTTGGAACAGACTGCTTCTCTTTCAGAGAAACGCATGTGAGTTTCTTCCTAATGCTTGCAAGTAGCTTTAGGCACTTTCAAAGGATAGTGATTTTTTCTGAAAGGACAGCATTTAGAAAGTGAAGAAACACTCCATTCACTTCGCACAGTGAATTGAAGTGTTGGAACAGACTGCTTCTCTTTCAGAGAAACGCATGTGAGTTTCTTCCTAATGCTTGCAAGTAGCTTAAGGCACTTTCAAAGGAAAGTGATTTTCTCAGAAAGGACAGCATTTAGAAAGTGAAGCAACACTCCATTCACTTCACACAGTGAATTGAAGTGTTGGAACAGACTGCTTCTCTTTCAGAGAAACGCATGTGAGTTTCTTCCTAATGCTTGCTAGTAGCTTAAGGCACTTTCAAAGGAAAGTGATTTTCTCTGAAAGGACAGGATTTAGAAAGTGAAGCAACACTCCATTCACTTCGCACAGTGAATTGAAGTGTTGGAACAGACTGCTTCTCTTTCAGAGAAACGCATGTGAGTTTCTTCCTAATGCTTGCAAGTAGCTTAAGGCATTTTCAAAGGAAAGTGATTTTCTCTGAAAGGACAGCATTTAGAAAGTGAAGCAACACTCCATTCACTTCGCACAGTGAATTGAAGTGTTGGAACAGACTGCTTCTCTTTCAGAGAAACGCATGTGAGTTTCTGGTGAATGCTTGTAAGTAGCTTAAGGCACTTTCAAAGGAAAGTGATTTTCTCTGAAAGGACAGCATTTAGAAAGTGAAGCAACACTCCATTCACTGCGCACAGTGAATTGAAGTGTTAGAACAGCCTGCTTCTCTTTCAGAGAAATGCATGTGAGTTTCTGTTGAATGCTTGTAAGTAGCTTAAGGCACTTTCAAAGGAAAGTGATTTTCTCTGAAAGGACAGCATTTAGAAAGTGAAGCAACAATCCATTCACTTCGCACAGAGAATTGAAGTGTTGGAACAGATTGCTTCTCTTTCAGAGAAATGCATGTGAGTTTCAGTTGAATGCTTGTAAGTAGCTTAAGGCACATTCAAAGGAAAGTGATTTTCTCTGAAAGGACAGCATTTAGAAAGTGAAGCAACACTATATTCACTTCGCACACTGAATTGAAGTGTTGGAACAGACTGCTTCTCTTTCAGAGAAACGCATGTGAGTTTTTTGTGAATGCTTGAAAGTAGTTTTGGGCACTTTCAATGGAAAGTGATTTTCTCTGAAAGGACAGCATTTAGAAAGTGAGGCAACACTCCATTCACTTCGCACAGTGAATTGAAGTGTTGGAACAGACTGCTTCTCTTACAGAGAAACGCATGTGAGTTTCTTCCTAATGCTTGCAAGGAGCTTAAGGCACTTTCAAAGGAAAGTGATTTTCTCTGAAAGGACAGCATTTAGAAAGTGAAGCAACACTCCATTCACTTCGCACAGTGAATTGAAGTGTTGGAACAGACTGCTTCTCTTTCAGAGAAACGCATGTGAGTTTCTGGTGAATGCTTGTAAGTAGCTTAAGGCACTTTCAAAGGAAAGTGATTTTCTCTGAAAGGACAGCATTTAGAAAGTGAAGCAACACTCCCTTCACTTCGAACAGTGAATTGAAGTGTTGAAATAGACTGCTTCTCTTCAGAGAAATGCATGTGAGTTTCTGTTGAATGCTTGTAAGTAGCTTAAGGCACTTTCAAAGGAAAGTGATTTTCTCTGAAAGGACAGCATTTAGAAAGTGAGGCAACACTCCATTCACTTCACACAGTGAATTGAAGTGTTGGAACAGACTGCATCTCTTTCACAGAAACGCATGGGAGTTTCTTCCTAATGCTTGCAAGTAGCTTAAGGCATTTTCAAAGGAAAGTGATTTTCTCAGAAAGGACAGCATTTAGAAAGTGAAGCAACACTGCATTCACTTCGCACAGTGAATTGAAGTGTAGAACAGACTGTTTCTCTTTCAGAGAAATGCATGTGAGTTTCTTCCTAATGCTTGCAAGTAGCTTAAGGCACTTTCAAAGGAAAGTGATTTTCTCTGAAAGGACAGCATTTAGAAAGTGAAGCAACACTCCATTCACTTCGCACATTGAATTGAAGTGTTGGAACAGACTGCTTCTCTTTCAGAGAAACGCATGTGAGTTTCTGTTGAATGCTTGTAAGTAGCTTAAGGCACTTTCAAAGGAAAGTGATTTTCTCTGAAAGGACAGCATTTAGAAAGTGAGGCAACACTCCATTCACTTCACACAGTGAATTGAAGTGTTGGAACAGACTGCTTCTCTTTCAGAGAAACGCATGGGATTTTCTTCCTAATGCTTGCAAGTAGCTTAAGGCATATTCAAAGGAAAGTGATTTTCTCTGAAAGGACAGCATTTAGAAAGTGAAGCAACACTGCATTCACTTCGCACAGTGAATTGAAGTGTTGAAACAGACTGCTTCTCTTTCAGAGAAACGCATGTGAGTTTCTTCCTAATGCTTGCAAGTAGCTTAAGGCACTTTCAAAGGAAAGTGATTTTCTCTGAAAGGACAGCATTTAGAAAGTGAAGCAACACTCCATTCACTTCGCACATTGAATTGAAGTGTTGGAACAGACTGCTTCTCTTTCAGAGAAACGCATGTGAGTTTCTGTTGAATGCTTGTAAGTAGCTTAAGGCACTTTCAAAGGAAAGTGATTTTCTCTGAAAGGACAGCATTTAGAAACTGAAGCAACACTCCATTCACTTCGCAGTGAATTGAAGTATTGGAACAGACTGCTTCTCTTTCAGAGAAACGCATGTGAGTTTCTGGTGAATGCTTGTAAGTAGCTTAAGGCACTTTCAAAGGAAAGTGATTTTCTCTGAAAGGACAGCATTTAGAAAGTGAAGCAACACTCCATTCACTTCGCACAGTGAATTGAAGTGTTGGAACAGACTGCTTCTCTTTCAGAGAAACGCATGTGTGTTTGTTGTGAATTCTTGCAAGTTGCTTAAGGCACTTTCAAAGGAAAGTGATTTTCTCTGAAAGGACAGCATTTAGAAAGTGAAGCACCACTCCATTCACTTCGCACAGTGAATTGAAGTGTTAGAACAGACTGCTTCTCTTTCAGAGAAATGCATGTGAGTTTCTGTTGAATGCTTGTAAGTAGCTTAAGGCACTTTCAAAGGAAAGTGATTTTCTCTGAAAGGACAGCATTTAGAAAGTGAGGCAACACTCCATTCACTTCACACAGAGAATTGTAGTGTTGGAACAGATTGCTTCTCTTTCAGAGAAATGCATGTGAGTTTCTGTTGAATTCTTGTAAGTAGCTTAAGGCACATTCAAAGGAAAGTGATTTTCTCTGAAAGGACAGCATTTAGAAAGTGAAGCAACACTATATTCACTTCGCACACTCAATTGAAGTGTTGGAACAGACTGCTTCTCTTTCAGAGAAACGCATGTGAGTTTTTTGTGAATGCTCGAAATTAGTTTTGGGCACTTTTAATGGAAAGTGATTTTCTCTGAAAGGACAGCATTTAGAAAGTGAGGCAACACTCCATTTACTTCGCACAGTGAATTGAAGTGTTGGAACAGACTGCTTCTCTTTCAGAGAAACGCATGTGAGTTTCTTCCTAATGCTTGCAAGTAGCTTAAGGAACTTTCAAAGGAAAGTGATTTTCTCTGAAAGGACAGCATTGAGAAAGTGAAGCAACACTCCATTCACTTCCCACAGTGAATTGAAGTGTTGGAACAGACTGCTTCTCTTTCATAGAAACGCATTAGTGTTTCTTGTGAATGCTTGCAAGTAGCTTAAGGCACTTTCAAAGGAAAGTGATTTTCTCTGAAAGGACAGCATTTAGAAAGTGAAGCAACACTCCATTCACTTCACACAGAGAATTGAAGTGTTGGAACAGATTGCTTCTATTTCAGAGAAATGCATGTGAGTTTCTGTTGAATGCTTGTAAGTAGCTTAAGGCACTTTCAAAGGAAAGTGATTTTCTCTGAAAGGACAGCATTTAGAAAGTGAAGCAACACTCCACTCACTTCGCACAATGAATTGAAGTGTTGGAACAGACTGCTTCTCTTTCAGAGAAACGCATGTGAGTTTCTGTTGAATGCTTGTAAGTAACTTAAGGCACTTTCAAATGAAAGTGATTTTCTCTGAAAGGACAGCATTTAGAAAGTGAGGCAACACTCCATTCACTTCACACAGTGAATTGAAGTGTTGGAACAGACTGCTTCTCTTTCAGAGAAACGCATGTGAGTTTCTTCCTAATGCTTGCAAGTAGCTTTAGGCACTTTCACATGATAGTGATTTTTTCTGAAAGGACAGCATTTAGAAAGTGAAGCAACACTCCATTCACTTCGCACAGTGAATTGAAGTGTTGGAACAGACTGCTTCTCTTTCAGAGAAACACATGTGAGGTTCTTCCTAATGCTTGCAAGTAGCTTAAGGCACTTTCAAAGGAAAGTGATTTTCTCAGAAAGCACAGCATTTAGAAAGTGAAGCAACACTCCATTCACTTCGCACAGTGAATTGAAGTGTTGGAACAGACTGCTTCTCTTTCAGAGAAACGCATGTGAGTTTCTTCCTAATGCTTGCAAGTAGCTTAAGGCACTTTCAAAGGAAAGTGATTTTCTCTGAAAGGACAGCATTGAGAAAGTGAAGCAACACTCCATTCACTTCGCACAGTGAATTGAAGTGTTGGAACAGACTGCTTCTCTTTCAGAGAAACGCATGTGAGTTTCTTCCTAATGCTTGCAAGTAGCTTAAGGCACTTTCAAAGAAAGTGATTTTCTCTGAAAGGACAGCATTTAGAAAGTGAAGCAACACTCCATTCACTTCACACAGTGAATTGAAGTGTTGGAACAGAATGCTTCTCTTTCAGAGAAACGCATGTGAGTTTCTGGTGAATGCTTGTAAGTAGCTTAAGGCACTTTCAAAGGAAAGTGATTTTCTCTGAAAGGACAGCATTTAGAAAGTGAAGCAACACTCCATTCACTTCGCACAGTGAATTGAAGTGTTAGAACAGACTGCTTCTCTTTCAGAGAAATGCATGTGAGTTTCTGTTGAATGCTTGTAAGTAGCTTAAGGCACTTTCAAAGGAAAGTGATTTTCTCTGAAAGGACAGCATTTAGAAAGTGAAGCAACACTCCATTCACTTCGCACAGAGAATTGAAGTGTTGGAACAGATTGCTTCTCTTTCAGAGAAATGCATGTGAGTTTCAGTTGAATGCTTGTAAGTAGCTTAAGGCACATTCAAAGGAAAGTGATTTTCTCTGAAAGGACAGCATTTAGAAAGTGAAGCAACACTATATTCACTTCGCACACTGAATTGAAGTGTTGGAACAGACTGCTTCTCTTTCAGAGAAACGCATGTGAGTTTTTTGTGAATGCTTGAAAGTAGTTTTGGGCACTTTCAATGGAAAGTGATTTTCTCTGAAAGGACAGCATTTAGAAAGTGAGGCAACACTCCATTCACTTTGCACAGTGAATTGAAGTGTTGGAACAGGCTGCTTCTCTTTCAGAGAAACGCATGTGAGTTTCTTCCTAATGCTTGCAAGTAGCTTAAGGCACTTTCAAAGGAAAGTGATTTTCTCTGAAAGGACAGCATTTAGAAAGTGAAGCAACACTCCCTTCACTCCGCACAGTGAATTGAAGTGTTGGAACAGACTGCTTCTCTTTCATAGAAACGCATTAGTGTTTCTTGTGAATGCTTGCAAGTAGCTTAAGGCACTTTCAAAGGAAAGTGATTTTCTCAGAAAGGACAGCATTTAGAAAGTGAAGCAACACTCCATTCACTTCGCACAGTGAATTGAAGTGTTGGAACAGACTGCTTCTCTTTCAGAGAAAGGCATGTGAGTTTCTTCCTAATGCTTGCAAGTAGCTTAAGGCACTTTCAAAGGAAAGTGATTTTCTCAGAAAGGACAGCATTTAGAAAGTGAAGCAACACTCCATTCACTTCACACAGTGAATTGAAGTGTTGGAACAGACTGCTTCTCTTTCAGAGAAACGCATGTGAGTTTCTTCCTAATGCTTGCTAGTAGCTTAAGGCACTTTCAAAGGAAAGTGATTTTCTCTGAAAGGACAGGATTTAGAAAGTGAAGCAACACTCCATTCACTTCGCACAGTGAATTGAAGTGTTGGAACAGACTGCTTCTCTTTCAGAGAAACGCATGTGAGTTTCTTCCTAATGCTTGCAAGTAGCTTAAGGCACTTTCAAAGGAAAGTGATTTTCTCTGAAAGGACAGCATTTAGAAAGTGAAGCAACACTCCATTCACTTCGAACAGTGAATTGAAGTGTTGGAACAGACTGCTTCTCTTTCAGAGAAACGCATGTGAGTTTCTGGTGAATGCTTGTAAGTAGCTTAAGGCACTTTGAAAGGAAAGTGATTTTCTCTGAAAGGACAGCATTTAGAAAGTGAAGCAACACTCCATTCTCTTCACACATTGAATTGAAGTGTTGGAACAAACGGCTTCTCTTTCAGAGAAACGCATGTGAGTTTCTGTTGAATGCTTGCAAGTAGCTTAAGGCACTTTCAAAGGAAAGTGATTTTCTCTGAAAGGACAGCATTTAGAAAGTGAGGCAACACTCCATTCACTTCACACAGTGAATTGAAGTGTTGGAACAGACTGCATCTCTTTCACAGAAACGCATGGGAGTTTCTTCCTAATGCTTGCAAGTAGCTTAAGGCATTTTCAAAGGAAAGTGATTTTCTCAGAAAGGACAGCATTTAGAAAGTGAAGCAACACTGCATTCACTTCGCACAGTGAATTGAAGTGTAGAACAGACTGCTTCTCTTTCAGAGAAACGCATGTGAGTTTCTTCCTAATGCTTGCAAGTAGCTTAAGGCACTTTCAAAGGAAAGTGATTTTCTCTGAAAGGACAGCATTTAGAAAGTGAAGCAACACTCCATTCACTTCGCACATTGAATTGAAGTGTTGGAACAGACTGCTTCTCTTTCAGAGAAACGCATGTGAGTTTCTGTTGAATGCTTGTAAGTAGCTCAAGGCACTTTCAAAGGAAAGTGATTTTCTCTGAAAGGACAGCATTTAGAAAGTGAGGCAACACTCCATTCACTTCACACAGTGAATTGAAGTGTTGGAACAGACTGCTTCTCTTTCAGAGAAACGCATGGGATTTTCTTCCTAATGCTTGCAAGTAGCTTAAGGCATATTCAAAGGAAAGTGATTTTCTCTGAAAGGACAGCATTTAGAAACTGAAGCAACACTCCATTCACTTCGCAGTGAATTGAAGTATTGGAACAGACTGCTTCTCTTTCAGAGAAACGCATGTGAGTTTCTGGTGAATGCTTGTAAGTAGCTTAAGGCACTTTCAAAGGAAAGTGATTTTCTCTGAAAGGACAGCATTTAGAAAGTGAAGCAACACTCCATTCACTTCGCACAGTGAATTGAAGTGTTGGAACAGACTGCTTCTCTTTCAGAGAAACGCATGTGAGTTTGTTGTGAATTCTTGCAAGTTGCTTAAGGCACTTTCAAAGGAAAGTGATTTTCTCTGAAAGGACAGCATTTAGAAAGTGAAGCAACACTCCATTCACTTCGCACAGTGAATTGAAGTGTTGGAACAGACTGCTTCTCTTTCAGAGAAACGCATGTGAGTTTCTGTTGAATGCTTGTAAGTAGCTTAAGGCACTTTCAAAGGAAAGTGATTTTCTCTGAAAGGACAGCATTTAGAAAGTGAGGCAACACTCCATTCACTTTGCACAGTGAATTGAAGTGTTGGAACAGACTGCTTCTCTGTCAGAGAAACGCATGTGAGTTTCTTCCTAATGCTTGCATTTAGCTTAAGGCTCTTTCAAAGTAAAGTGATTTTCTCTGAAAGGACAGCATTTAGAAAGTGAAGCAACACTCCATTCACTCCGCACAGTGAATTGAAGTGTTGGAACAGACTGCTTCTCTTTCATAGAAACGCATTAGTGTTTCTTGTGAATGCTTGCAAGTAGCTTAAGGCACTTTCAAAGGAAAGTGATTTTCTCTGAAAGGACAGCATTTAGAAACTGAAGCAACACTCCATTCACTTCGCACAGTGAATTGAAGTGTTTGAACAGACTGCTTCCCTTTCAGAGAAATGCATGTGAGTTTCTGTTGAATGCTTGTAAGTAGCTTAAGGCCCTTTCAAATGAAAGTGATTTTCTCTGAAAGGATAGCATTTAGAAAGTGAAGCAACACTCCATTCACTTCACACAGATAATTGAAGTGTTGGAACAGATTGCTTCTCTTTCAGAGAAATGCATGTGAGTTTCTGTTGAATTCTTGTAAGTAGCTTAAGGCACATTCAAAGGAAAGTGATTTTCTCTGAAAGGACAGCATTTAGAAAGTGAAGCAACACTATATTCACTTCGCACACTGAATTGAAGTGTTGGAACAGACTGCTTCTCTTTCAGAGAAACGCATGTGAGTTTTTTGTGAATGCTTGAAAGTAGTTTTGGGCACTTTCAATGGAAAGTGATTTTCTCTGAAAGGACAGCATTTAGAAAGTGAGGCAACACTCCATTCACTTTGCACAGTGAATTGAAGTGTTGGAACAGGCTGCTTCTCTTTCAGAGAAACGCATGTGAGTTTCTTCCTAATGCTTGCAAGTAGCTTAAGGCACTTTCAAAGGAAAGTGATTTTCTCTGAAAGGACAGCATTTAGAAAGTGAAGCAACACTCCCTTCACTCCGCACAGTGAATTGAAGTGTTGGAACAGACTGCTTCTCTTTCATAGAAACGCATTAGTGTTTCTTGTGAATGCTTGCAAGTAGCTTAAGGCACTTTCAAAGGAAAGTGATTTTCTCTGAAAGGACAGCACTTAGAAAGTGAAGCAATACTCCATTCACTTCGCACAGTGAATTGAAGTGTTGGAACAGACTGCTTCTCGTTAGAGAAACGCATGTGAGTTTCTGGTGAATGCTTGTAAGTAGCTTAAGGCACTTTCAAAGGAAAGTGATTTTCTCTGAAAGGACAGCATTTAGAAAATGAAGCAACACTCCATTCACTTCGCACAGTGAATTGAAGTGTTAGAACATACTGCTTCTCTTTCAGAGAAATGCATGTGAATTTCTGTTGAATGCTTGTAAGCAGCTTAAGGCCCTTTCAAAGGAAAGTGATTTTCTCTGAAAGGACAGCATTTAGAAAGTGAAGCAACACACCATTCACTTCACACAGAGAATTGAAGTGTTGGAACAGATTGCTTCTCTTTCAGAGAAATGCATGTGAGTTTCTGTTGAATGCTTGTAAGTAGCTTAAGGCACATTCAAAGGAAAGTGATTTTCTCTGAAAGGACAGCATTTAGAAAGTGAGGCAACACTCCATTCACTTCGCACAGTGAATTGAAGTGTTGGAACAGACTGCTTCTCTTTCAGAGAAACGCATGTGAGTTTCTTCCTAATGCTTGCAAGTAGCTTAAGGCACTTTCAAAGGAAAGTGATTTTCTCTGAAAGGACAGCATTTAGAAAGTGAAGCAACACTCCATTCACTTCGCACAGTGAATTGAAGTGTTGGAACAGACTGCTTCTCTTTCATAGAAACGCATTAGTGTTTCTTGTGAATGCTTGCAAGTAGCTTAAGGCACTTTCAAAGGAAAGTGATTTTCTCAGAAAGGACAGCATTTAGAAAGTGAAGCAACACTCCATTCACTTCGCACAGTGAATTGAAGTGTTGGAACAGACTGCTTCTCTTTCAGAGAAAGGCATGTGAGTTTCTTCCTAATGCTTGCAAGTAGCTTAAGGCACTTTCAAAGGAAAGTGATTTTCTCAGAAAGGACAGCATTTAGAAAGTGAAGCAACACTCCATTCACTTCACACAGTGAATTGAAGTGTTGGAACAGACTGCTTCTCTTTCAGAGAAACGCATGTGAGTTTCTTCCTAATGCTTGCTAGTAGCTTAAGGCACTTTCAAAGGAAAGTGATTTTCTCTGAAAGGACAGGATTTAGAAAGTGAAGCAACACTCCATTCACTTCGCACAGTGAATTGAAGTGTTGGAACAGACTGCTTCTCTTTCAGAGAAACGCATGTGAGTTTCTTCCTAATGCTTGCAAGTAGCTTAAGGCACTTTCAAAGGAAAGTGATTTTCTCTGAAAGGACAGCATTTAGAAAGTGAAGCAACACTCCATTCACTTCGAACAGTGAATTGAAGTGTTGGAACAGACTGCTTCTCTTTCAGAGAAACGCATGTGAGTTTCTGGTGAATGCTTGTAAGTAGCTTAAGGCACTTTGAAAGGAAAGTGATTTTCTCTGAAAGGACAGCATTTAGAAAGTGAAGCAACACTCCATTCTCTTCACACATTGAATTGAAGTGTTGGAACAAACGGCTTCTCTTTCAGAGAAACGCATGTGAGTTTCTGTTGAATGCTTGCAAGTAGCTTAAGGCACTTTCAAAGGAAAGTGATTTTCTCTGAAAGGACAGCATTTAGAAAGTGAGGCAACACTCCATTCACTTCACACAGTGAATTGAAGTGTTGGAACAGACTGCATCTCTTTCACAGAAACGCATGGGAGTTTCTTCCTAATGCTTGCAAGTAGCTTAAGGCATTTTCAAAGGAAAGTGATTTTCTCAGAAAGGACAGCATTTAGAAAGTGAAGCAACACTGCATTCACTTCGCACAGTGAATTGAAGTGTAGAACAGACTGCTTCTCTTTCAGAGAAACGCATGTGAGTTTCTTCCTAATGCTTGCAAGTAGCTTAAGGCACTTTCAAAGGAAAGTGATTTTCTCTGAAAGGACAGCATTTAGAAAGTGAAGCAACACTCCATTCACTTCGCACATTGAATTGAAGTGTTGGAACAGACTGCTTCTCTTTCAGAGAAACGCATGTGAGTTTCTGTTGAATGCTTGTAAGTAGCTCAAGGCACTTTCAAAGGAAAGTGATTTTCTCTGAAAGGACAGCATTTAGAAAGTGAGGCAACACTCCATTCACTTCACACAGTGAATTGAAGTGTTGGAACAGACTGCTTCTCTTTCAGAGAAACGCATGGGATTTTCTTCCTAATGCTTGCAAGTAGCTTAAGGCATATTCAAAGGAAAGTGATTTTCTCTGAAAGGACAGCATTTAGAAACTGAAGCAACACTCCATTCACTTCGCAGTGAATTGAAGTATTGGAACAGACTGCTTCTCTTTCAGAGAAACGCATGTGAGTTTCTGGTGAATGCTTGTAAGTAGCTTAAGGCACTTTCAAAGGAAAGTGATTTTCTCTGAAAGGACAGCATTTAGAAAGTGAAGCAACACTCCATTCACTTCGCACAGTGAATTGAAGTGTTGGAACAGACTGCTTCTCTTTCAGAGAAACGCATGTGAGTTTGTTGTGAATTCTTGCAAGTTGCTTAAGGCACTTTCAAAGGAAAGTGATTTTCTCTGAAAGGACAGCATTTAGAAAGTGAAGCAACACTCCATTCACTTCGCACAGTGAATTGAAGTGTTGGAACAGACTGCTTCTCTTTCAGAGAAACGCATGTGAGTTTCTGTTGAATGCTTGTAAGTAGCTTAAGGCACTTTCAAAGGAAAGTGATTTTCTCTGAAAGGACAGCATTTAGAAAGTGAGGCAACACTCCATTCACTTTGCACAGTGAATTGAAGTGTTGGAACAGACTGCTTCTCTGTCAGAGAAACGCATGTGAGTTTCTTCCTAATGCTTGCATTTAGCTTAAGGCTCTTTCAAAGTAAAGTGATTTTCTCTGAAAGGACAGCATTTAGAAAGTGAAGCAACACTCCATTCACTCCGCACAGTGAATTGAAGTGTTGGAACAGACTGCTTCTCTTTCATAGAAACGCATTAGTGTTTCTTGTGAATGCTTGCAAGTAGCTTAAGGCACTTTCAAAGGAAAGTGATTTTCTCTGAAAGGACAGCATTTAGAAACTGAAGCAACACTCCATTCACTTCGCACAGTGAATTGAAGTGTTTGAACAGACTGCTTCCCTTTCAGAGAAATGCATGTGAGTTTCTGTTGAATGCTTGTAAGTAGCTTAAGGCCCTTTCAAATGAAAGTGATTTTCTCTGAAAGGATAGCATTTAGAAAGTGAAGCAACACTCCATTCACTTCACACAGATAATTGAAGTGTTGGAACAGATTGCTTCTCTTTCAGAGAAATGCATGTGAGTTTCTGTTGAATTCTTGTAAGTAGCTTAAGGCACATTCAAAGGAAAGTGATTTTCTCTGAAAGGACAGCATTTAGAAAGTGAAGCAACACTATATTCACTTCGCACACTCAATTGAAGTGTTGGAACAGACTGCTTCTCTTTCAGAGAAACGCATGTGAGTTTTTTGTGAATGCTCGAAATTAGTTTTGGGCACTTTTAATGGAAAGTGATTTTCTCTGAAAGGACAGCATTTAGAAAGTGAGGCAACACTCCATTCACTTCGCACAGTGAATTGAAGTGTTGGAACAGACTGCTTCTCTTTCAGAGAAACGCATGTGAGTTTCTTCCTAATGCTTGCAAGTAGCTTAAGGAACTTTCAAAGGAAAGTGATTTTCTCTGAAAGGACAGCATTGAGAAAGTGAAGCAACACTCCATTCACTTCCCACAGTGAATTGAAGTGTTGGAACAGACTGCTTCTCTTTCATAGAAACGCATTAGTGTTTCTTGTGAATGCTTGCAAGTAGCTTAAGGCACTTTCAAAGGAAAGTGATTTTCTCTGAAAGGACAGCATTTAGAAAGTGAAGCAACACTCCATTCACTTCACACAGAGAATTGAAGTGTTGGAACAGATTGCTTCTATTTCAGAGAAATGCATGTGAGTTTCTGTTGAATGCTTGTAATTAGCTTAAGGCACTTTCAAAGGAAAGTGATTTTCTCTGAAAGGACAGCATTTAGAAAGTGAAGCAACACTCCACTCACTTCGCACATTGAATTGAAGTGTTGGAACACACTGCTTCTCTTTCAGAGAAACGCATGTGAGTTTCTGTTGAATGCTTGTAAGTAACTTAAGGCACTTTCAAATGAAAGTGATTTTCTCTGAAAGGACAGCATTTAGAAAGTGAGGCAACACTCCATTCACTTCACACAGTGAATTGAAGTGTTGGAACAGACTGCTTCTCTTTCAGAGAAACACATGTGAGTTTCTTCCTAATGCTTGCAAGTAGCTTTAGGCACTTTCACATGATAGTGATTTTTTCTGAAAGGACAGCATTTAGAAAGTGAAGCAACACTCCATTCACTTCGCACAGTGAATTGAAGTGTTGGAACAGACTGCTTCTCTTTCAGAGAAACGCATGTGAGGTTCTTCCTAATGCTTGCAAGTAGCTTAAGGCACTTTCAAAGGAAAGTGATTTTCTCAGAAAGGACAGCATTTAGAAAGTGAAGCAACACTCCATTCACTTCGCACAGTGAATTGAAGTGTTGGAACAGACTGCTTCTCTTTCAGAGAAACGCATGTGAGTTTCTTCCTAATGCTTGCAAGTAGCTTAAGGCACTTTCAAAGGAAAGTGATTTTCTCTGAAAGGACAGCATTGAGAAAGTGAAGCAACACTCCATTCACTTCGCACAGTGAATTGAAGTGTTGGAACAGACTGCTTCTCTTTCAGAGAAACGCATGTGAGTTTCTTCCTAATGCTTGCAAGTAGCTTAAGGCACTTTCAAAGAAAGTGATTTTCTCTGAAAGGACAGCATTTAGAAAGTGAAGCAACACTCCATTCACTTCACACAGTGAATTGAAGTGTTGGAACAGAATGCTTCTCTTTCAGAGAAACGCATGTGAGTTTCTGGTAAATGCTTGTAAGTAGCTTAAGGCACTTTCAAAGGAAAGTGATTTTCTCTGAAAGGACAGCATTTAGAAAGTGAAGCAACACTCCATTCACTTCGCACAGTGAATTGAAGTGTTAGAACAGACTGCTTCTCTTTCAGAGAAATGCATGTGAGTTTCTGTTGAATGCTTGTAAGTAGCTTAAGGCACTTTCAAAGGAAAGTGATTTTCTCTGAAAGGACAGCATTTAGAAAGTGAAGCAACACTCCATTCACTTCGCACAGAGAATTGAAGTGTTGGAACAGATTGCTTCTCTTTCAGAGAAATGCATGTGAGTTTCAGTTGAATGCTTGTAATTAGCTTAAGGCACATTCAAAGGAAAGTGATTTTCTCTGAAAGGACAGCATTTAGAAAGTGAAGCAACACTATATTCACTTCGCACACTGAATTGAAGTGTTGGAACAGACTGCTTCTCTTTCAGAGAAACGCATGTGAGTTTTTTGTGAATGCTTGAAAGTAGTTTTGGGCACTTTCAATGGAAAGTGATTTTCTCTGAAAGGACAGCATTTAGAAATGAGGCAACACTCCATTCACTTTGCACAGTGAATTGAAGTGTTGGAACAGGCTGCTTCTCTTTCAGAGAAACGCATGTGAGTTTCTTCCTAATGCTTGCAAGTAGCTTAAGGCACTTTCAAAGGAAAGTGATTTTCTCTGAAAGGTCAGCATTTAGAAAGTGAAGCAACACTCCCTTCACTCCGCACAGTGAATTGAAGTGTTGGAACAGACTGCTTCTCTTTCATAGAAACGCATTAGTGTTTCTTGTGAATGCTTGCAAGTAGCTTAAGGCACTTTCAAAGGAAAGTGATTTTCTCTGAAAGGACAGCACTTAGAAAGTGAAGCAATACTCCATTCACTTCGCACAGTGAATTGAAGTGTTGGAACAGACTGCTTCTCGTTAGAGAAACGCATGTGAGTTTCTGGTGAATGCTTGTAAGTAGCTTAAGGCACTTTCAAAGGAAAGTGATTTTCTCTGAAAGGACAGCATTTAGAAAGTGAAGCAACACTCCATTCACTTCGCACAGAGAATTGAAGTGTTGGAACAGATTGCTTCTCTTTCAGAGAAATGCATGTGAGTTTCAGTTGAATGCTTGTAAGTAGCTTAAGGCACATTCAAAGGAAAGTGATTTTCTCTGAAAGGACAGCATTTAGAAAGTGAAGCAACACTATATTCACTTCGCACACTGAATTGAAGTGTTGGAACAGACTGCTTCTCTTTCAGAGAAACGCATGTGAGTTTTTTGTGAATGCTTGAAAGTAGTTTTGGGCACTTTCAATGGAAAGTGATTTTCTCTGAAAGGACAGCATTTAGAAAGTGAGGCAACACTCCATTCACTTTGCACAGTGAATTGAAGTGTTGGAACAGGCTGCTTCTCTTTCAGAGAAACGCATGTGAGTTTCTTCCTAATGCTTGCAAGTAGCTTAAGGCACTTTCAAAGGAAAGTGATTTTCTCTGAAAGGACAGCATTTAGAAAGTGAAGCAACACTCCCTTCACTCCGCACAGTGAATTGAAGTGTTGGAACAGACTGCTTCTCTTTCATAGAAACGCATTAGTGTTTCTTGTGAATGCTTGCAAGTAGCTTAAGGCACTTTCAAAGGAAAGTGATTTTCTCGGAAAGGACAGCATTGAGAAAGTGAAGCAACACTCCATTCACTTCCCACAGTGAATTGAAGTGTTGGAACAGACTGCTTCTCTTTCATAGAAACGCATTAGTGTTTCTTGTGAATGCTTGCAAGTAGCTTAAGGCACTTTCAAAGGAAAGTGATTTTCTCTGAAAGGACAGCATTTAGAAAGTGAAGCAACACTCCATTCACTTCACACAGAGAATTGAAGTGTTGGAACAGATTGCTTCTATTTCAGAGAAATGCATGTGAGTTTCTGTTGAATGCTTGTAATTAGCTTAAGGCACTTTCAAAGGAAAGTGATTTTCTCTGAAAGGACAGCATTTAGAAAGTGAAGCAACACTCCACTCACTTCGCACATTGAATTGAAGTGTTGGAACACACTGCTTCTCTTTCAGAGAAACGCATGTGAGTTTCTGTTGAATGCTTGTAAGTAACTTAAGGCACTTTCAAATGAAAGTGATTTTCTCTGAAAGGACAGCATTTAGAAAGTGAGGCAACACTCCATTCACTTCACACAGTGAATTGAAGTGTTGGAACAGACTGCTTCTCTTTCAGAGAAACGCATGTGAGTTTCTTCCTAATGCTTGCAAGTAGCTTTAGGCACTTTCACATGATAGTGATTTTTTCTGAAAGGACAGCATTTAGAAAGTGAAGCAACACTCCATTCACTTCGCACAGTGAATTGAAGTGTTGGAACAGACTGCTTCTCTTTCAGAGAAACGCATGTGAGGTTCTTCCTAATGCTTGCAAGTAGCTTAAGGCACTTTCAAAGGAAAGTGATTTTCTCAGAAAGGACAGCATTTAGAAAGTGAAGCAACACTCCATTCACTTCGCACAGTGAATTGAAGTGTTGGAACAGACTGCTTCTCTTTCAGAGAAACGCATGTGAGTTTCTTCCTAATGCTTGCAAGTAGCTTAAGGCACTTTCAAAGGAAAGTGATTTTCTCTGAAAGGACAGCATTGAGAAAGTGAAGCAACACTCCATTCACTTCGCACAGTGAATTGAAGTGTTGGAACAGACTGCTTCTCTTTCAGAGAAACGCATGTGAGTTTCTTCCTAATGCTTGCAAGTAGCTTAAGGCACTTTCAAAGAAAGTGATTTTCTCTGAAAGGACAGCATTTAGAAAGTGAAGCAACACTCCATTCACTTCACACAGTGAATTGAAGTGTTGGAACAGAATGCTTCTCTTTCAGAGAAACGCATGTGAGTTTCTGGTAAATGCTTGTAAGTAGCTTAAGGCACTTTCAAAGGAAAGTGATTTTCTCTGAAAGGACAGCATTTAGAAAGTGAAGCAACACTCCATTCACTTCGCACAGTGAATTGAAGTGTTAGAACAGACTGCTTCTCTTTCAGAGAAATGCATGTGAGTTTCTGTTGAATGCTTGTAAGTAGCTTAAGGCACTTTCAAAGGAAAGTGATTTTCTCTGAAAGGACAGCATTTAGAAAGTGAAGCAACACTCCATTCACTTCGCACAGAGAATTGAAGTGTTGGAACAGATTGCTTCTCTTTCAGAGAAATGCATGTGAGTTTCAGTTGAATGCTTGTAATTAGCTTAAGGCACATTCAAAGGAAAGTGATTTTCTCTGAAAGGACAGCATTTAGAAAGTGAAGCAACACTATATTCACTTCGCACACTGAATTGAAGTGTTGGAACAGACTGCTTCTCTTTCAGAGAAACGCATGTGAGTTTTTTGTGAATGCTTGAAAGTAGTTTTGGGCACTTTCAATGGAAAGTGATTTTCTCTGAAAGGACAGCATTTAGAAATGAGGCAACACTCCATTCACTTTGCACAGTGAATTGAAGTGTTGGAACAGGCTGCTTCTCTTTCAGAGAAACGCATGTGAGTTTCTTCCTAATGCTTGCAAGTAGCTTAAGGCACTTTCAAAGGAAAGTGATTTTCTCTGAAAGGTCAGCATTTAGAAAGTGAAGCAACACTCCCTTCACTCCGCACAGTGAATTGAAGTGTTGGAACAGACTGCTTCTCTTTCATAGAAACGCATTAGTGTTTCTTGTGAATGCTTGCAAGTAGCTTAAGGCACTTTCAAAGGAAAGTGATTTTCTCTGAAAGGACAGCACTTAGAAAGTGAAGCAATACTCCATTCACTTCGCACAGTGAATTGAAGTGTTGGAACAGACTGCTTCTCGTTAGAGAAACGCATGTGAGTTTCTGGTGAATGCTTGTAAGTAGCTTAAGGCACTTTCAAAGGAAAGTGATTTTCTCTGAAAGGACAGCATTTAGAAAGTGAAGCAACACTCCATTCACTTCGCACAGAGAATTGAAGTGTTGGAACAGATTGCTTCTCTTTCAGAGAAATGCATGTGAGTTTCAGTTGAATGCTTGTAAGTAGCTTAAGGCACATTCAAAGGAAAGTGATTTTCTCTGAAAGGACAGCATTTAGAAAGTGAAGCAACACTATATTCACTTCGCACACTGAATTGAAGTGTTGGAACAGACTGCTTCTCTTTCAGAGAAACGCATGTGAGTTTTTTGTGAATGCTTGAAAGTAGTTTTGGGCACTTTCAATGGAAAGTGATTTTCTCTGAAAGGACAGCATTTAGAAAGTGAGGCAACACTCCATTCACTTTGCACAGTGAATTGAAGTGTTGGAACAGGCTGCTTCTCTTTCAGAGAAACGCATGTGAGTTTCTTCCTAATGCTTGCAAGTAGCTTAAGGCACTTTCAAAGGAAAGTGATTTTCTCTGAAAGGACAGCATTTAGAAAGTGAAGCAACACTCCCTTCACTCCGCACAGTGAATTGAAGTGTTGGAACAGACTGCTTCTCTTTCATAGAAACGCATTAGTGTTTCTTGTGAATGCTTGCAAGTAGCTTAAGGCACTTTCAAAGGAAAGTGATTTTCTCGGAAAGGACAGCACTTAGAAAGTGAAGCAATACTCCATTCACTTCGCACAGTGAATTGAAGTGTTGGAACAGACTGCTTCTCGTTAGAGAAACGCATGTGAGTTTCTGGTGAATGCTTGTAAGTAGCTTAAGGCACTTTCAAAGGAAAGTGATTTTCTCTGAAAGGACAGCATTTAGAAAATGAAGCAACACTCCATTCACTTCGCACAGTGAATTGAAGTGTTAGAACATACTGCTTCTCTTTCAGAGAAATGCATGTGAGTTTCTGTTGAATGCTTGTAAGTAGCTTAAGGCCCTTTCAAAGGAAAGTGATTTTCTCTGAAAGGACAGCATTTAGAAAGTGAAGCAACACACCATTCACTTCACACAGAGAATTGAAGTGTTGGAACAGATTGCTTCTCTTTCAGAGAAATGCATGTGAGTTTCTGTTGAATGCTTGTAAGTAGCTTAAGGCACATTCAAAGGAAAGTGATTTTCTCTGAAATGACAGCATTTAGAAAGTGAAGCAACACTATATTCACTTCGCACAGTGAATTGAAGTGTTGGAACAGACTGCTTCTCTTTCAGAGAAACGCATGTGAGTTTTTTGTGAATGCTCGAAAGTAGTTTTGGGCACTTTCAATGGAAAGTGATTTTCTCTGAAAGGACAGCATTTAGAAAGTGAGGCAACACTCCATTCACTTCGCACAGTGAATTGAAGTGTTGGAACAGACTGCTTCTCTTTCAGAGAAACGCATGTGAGTTTCTTCCTAATGCTTGCAAGTAGCTTAAGGCACTTTCAAAGGAAAGTGATTTTCTCTGAAAGGACAGCATTTAGAAAGTGAAGCAACACTCCATTCACTTCGCACAGTGAATTGAAGTGTTGGAACAGACTGCTTCTCTTTCATAGAAACGCATTAGTGTTTCTTGTGAATGCTTGTAAGTAGCTTAAGGCACTTTCAAAGGGAAGTGATTTTCTCAGAAAGGACAGCATTTAGAAAGTGAAGCAACACTCCATTCACTTCGCACAGTGAATTGAAGTGTTGGAACAGACTGCTTCTCTTTCAGAGAAAGGCATGTGAGTTTCTTCCTAATGCTTGCAAGTAGCTTAAGGCACTTTCAAAGGAAAGTGATTTTCTCTGAAAGGACAGCATTGAGAAAGTGAAGCAACACTCCATTCACTTCGCACTGTGAATTGAAGTGTTGGAACAGACTGCTTCTCTTTTAGAGAAACGCATGTGAGTTTGTGGTGAATGCTTGTAAGTAGCTTAAGGCACTTTCAAAGGAAAGTGATTTTCTCTGAAAGGACAGCATTTAGAAAGTGAGGCAACACTCCATTCACTTCGCACAGTGAATTGAAGTGTTGGAACAGAGTGCTTCTCTTTCAGAGAAACGCATGTGAGTTTCTTCCTAATGCTTGCAAGTAGCTAAAGGCACTTTCAAAGGAAAGTGGTTTTCTCTGAAAGAACAGCATTTAGAAAGTGAAGCAACACTATATTCACTTCGCACACTGAATTGAAGTGTTGGAACAGACTGCTTCTCTTTCAGAGAAACGCATGTGAGTTTTTTGTGAATGCTCGAAAGTAGTTTTGGGCACTTTCAATGGAAAGTGATTTTCTCTGAAAGGACAGCATTTAGAAAGTGAGGCAACACTCCATTCACTTCGCACAGTGAATTGAAGTGTTGGAACGGACTGCTTCTCTTTCAGAGAAACGCATGTGAGTTTCTTCCTAATGCTTGCAAGTAGCTTAAGGCACTTTCAAAGGAAAGTGATTTTCTCTGAAAGGACAGCATTTAGAAAGTGAAGCAACACTCCATTCACTTCGCACAGTGAATTGAAGTGTTGGAACAGACTGCTTCCCTTTCATAGAAACACATTAGTGTTTCTTGTGAATGCTTGCAAGTAGCTTAAGGCACTTTCAAAGGAAAGTGATTTTCTCTGAAAGGACAGCATTTAGAAAGTGAAACAACACTCCATTCACTTCGCACAGAGAATTGAAGTGTTGGAACAGATTGCTTCTCTTTCAGAGAAATGCATGTGAGTTTCTGTTGAATGCTTGTAAGTAGCTTAAGGCACTTTCAAAGGAAAGTGATTTTCTCTGAAAGGACAGCATTTAGAAAGTGAAGCAACACTCCATTCACTTCGCACATTGAATTGAAGTGTTGGAACAGACTGCTTCTCTTTCAGAGAAACGCATGTGAGTTTCTGTTGAATGCTTGTAAGTAGCTTAAGGCACTTTCAAAGGAAAGTGATTTTCTCTGAAAGGACAGCATTTAGAAAGTGAGGCAACACTCCATTCACTTCACACAGTGAATTGAAGTGTTGGAACAGACTGCTTCTCTTTCAGAGAAACGCATGTGAGTTTCTTCCTAATGCTTGCAAGTAGCTTTAGGCACTTTCAAAGGATAGTGATTTTTTCTGAAAGGACAGCATTTAGAAAGTGAAGCAACACTCCATTCACTTCGCACAGTGAATTGAAGTGTTGGAACAGACTGCTTCTCTTTCAGAGAAACGCATGTGAGTTTCTTCCTAATGCTTGCAAGTAGCTTAAGGCACTTTCAAAGGAAAGTGATTTTCTCAGAAAGGACAGCATTTAGAAAGTGAAGCAACACTCCATTCACTTCGCACAGTGAATTGAAGTGTTGGAACAGACTGCTTCTCTTTCAGAGAAACGCATGTGAGTTTGTTGTGAATTCTTGCAAGTTGCTTAAGGCACTTTCAAAGGAAAGTGATTTTCTCTGAAAGGACATAATTTAGAAAGTGAAGCAACACTCCATTCACTTCGCACAGTGAATTGAAGTGTTGGAACAGACTGCTTCTCTTTCAGAGAAATGCATGTGAGTTTCTGTTGAATGCTTGTAAGTTGCTTAAGGCACTTTCAAAGGAAAGTGATTTTCTCTGAAAGGACAGCATTTAGAAAGTGAAGCAACACTCCATTCACTTCGCACAGTGAATTGAAGTGTTGGAACAGACTGCTTAACTTTCAGAGAAACGCATGTGAGTTTCTGTTGAATGCTTGTAAGTAGCTTAAGGCACTTTCAAAGGAAAGTGATTTTCTCTGAGAGGACAGCATTTAGAAAGTGAGGCAACACTCCATTCACTTCACACAGTGAATTGAAGTGTTGGAACAGACTGCTTCTCTTTCAGAGAAACGCATGTGAGTTTCTTCCTAATGCTTGCAAGTAGCTTAAGGCACTTTCAAAGGAAAGTGATTTTCTCAGAAAGGACAGCATTTAGAAAGTGAAGCAACACTCCATTCACTTCGCAGAGTGAATTGAAGTGTTGGAACAGACTGCTTCTCTTTCAGAGAAACGCATGTGAGTTTCTGGTGAATGCTTGTAAGTAGCTTAAGGCACTTTCAAAGGAAAGTGATTTTCTCTGAAAGGACAGCATTTAGAAAGTGAAGCAACACTCCATTCCCTTCGTGCAGTGAATTGAAGTGTTGGATCAGAGTGCTTCTCTTTCATAGAAACGCATTAGTGTTTCTTGTGAATGCTTGCAAATTGCTTAAGGCACTTTCAAAGGAAAGTGATTTTCTCTTAAAGGACAGCATTTAGAAAGTGAAGCAACACTCCATTCACTTCGCACAGTGAATTGAAGTGTTGGAACAGACTGCTTCTCTTTCAGAGAAACGCATGTGAGTTTCTGGTGAATGCTTGTAAGTAGCTTAAGGCACTTTCAAAGGAAAGTGATTTTCTCTGAAAGGACAGCATTTAGAAAGTGAAGCAACACTCCATTCACTTCGCACAGTGAATTGAAGTGTTGGAACAGACTGCTTCTCTTTCAGAGAAACGCATGTGAGTTTGTTGTGAATTCTTGCAAGTTCCTTAAGGCACTTTCAAAGGAAAGTGATTTTCTCTGAAAGGACATAATTTAGAAAGTGAAGCAACACTCCATTCACTTCGCACAGTGAATTGAAGTGTTGGAACAGACTGCTTCTCTTTCAGAGAAATGCATGTGAGTTTCTGTTGAATGCTTGTAAGTAGCTTAAGGCACTTTCAAAGGAAAGTGATTTTCTCTGAGAGGACAGCATTTAGAAAGTGAGGCAACACTCCATTCACTTCACACAGTATATTGAAGTGTTGGAACAGACTGCTTCTCTTTCAGAGAAACGCATGTGAGTTTCTTCCTAATGCTTGCAAGTAGCTTAAGGCACTTTCAAAGGAAAGTGATTTTCTCAGAAAGGACAGCATTTAGAAAGTGAAGCAACACTCCATTCACTTCGCACAGTGAATTGAAGTGTTGGAACAGACTGCTTCTCTTTCAGAGAAATGCATGTGAGTTTCTTCCTAATGCTTGCAAGTAGCTTAAGGCACTTTCAAAGGAAAGTGATTTTCTCTGAAAGGACAGCATTTAGAAAGTGAAGCAACACTCCATTCACTTCGCACAGTGAATTGAAGTGTTGGAACAGACTGCTTCTCTTTCAGAGACACGCATGTGAGTTTCTTCCTAATGCTTGCAAGTAGCTTAAGGAACTTTCAAAGGTAAGTGATTTTCTCTGAAAGGACAGCATTTAGAAAGTGAAGCAACACTCCATTCCCTTCGTGCAGTGAACTGAAGTGTTGGATCAGAGTGCTTCTCTTTCATAGAAACGCATTAGTGTTTCTTGTGAATGCTTGCAAGTTGCTTAAGGCACTTTCAAAGGAAAGTGATTTTCTCTGAAAGGACATAATTTAGAAAGTGAAGCAACACTCCATTCACTTCGCACAGTGAATTGAAGTGTTGGAACAGACTGCTTCTCTTTCAGAGAAACGCATGTGAGTTTGTTGTGAATTCTTGCAAGTTGCTTAAGGCACTTTCAAAGGAAAGTGATTTTCTCTGAAAGGACAGCATTTAGAAACTGAAGCAACACTCCATTCACTTCGCACAGTGAATTGAAGTGTTGGAACAGACTGCTTCTCTTTAAGAGAAACGCATGTGAGTTTTTTGTGAATGCTTGAAAGTAGTTTAAGGCACTTTCAAAGGAAAGTGATTTTCTATTAAAGGACAGCATTTAGAAAGTGAAGCAGCACTCCATTCACTTCACACAGTGAATTGAAGTGTTGGAACAGACTGCTTCTCTTTCAGAGAAATGCATGTGAGTTTCTGTTGAATGCTTGTAAGTAGCTTAAGGCACTTTCAAAGGAAAGTGATTTTCTCTGAAAGGACAGCATTTAGAAAGTGAAGCAACACTCCATTCCCTTCGTGCAGTGAATTGAAGTGTTGGAACAGAGTGCTTCTCTTTCATAGAAACGCATTAGTGTTTCTTGTGAATGCTTGCAAGTTGCTTAAGGCACTTTCAAAGGAAAGTGATTTTCTCTGAAAGGACATAATTTAGAAAGTGAAGCAACACTCCATTCACTTCGCACAGTGAATTGAAGTGTTGGAACAGACTGCTTCTCTTTCAGAGAAATGCATGTGAGTTTCTGTTGAATGCTTGTAAGTAGCTTAAGGCACTTTCAAAGGAAAGTGATTTTCTCTGAAAGGACAGCATTTAGAAAGTGAAGCAACACTCCCTTCACTTCGAACAGTGAATTGAAGTGTTGGAACAGACTGCTTCTCTTTCAGAGAAATGCATGTGAGTTTCTGTTGAATGCTTGTAAGTAGCTTAAGGCACTTTCAAAGGAAAGTGATTTTCTCTGAAAGGACAGCATTTAGAAAGTGAGGCAACACTCCATTCACTTCACACAGTGAATTGAAGTGTTGGAACAGACTGCTTCTCTTTCAGAGAAACTCATGTGAGTTTCTTCCTAATGCTTGCAAGTAGCTTAAGGCACTTTCAAAGGAAAGTGATTTTCTCTGAAAGGACAGTATTTAGAAAGTGAAGCAACACTCCATTCACTTCGCACAGTGAATTGAAGTGTTGGAACAGACTGCTTCTCTTTCAGAGAAACGCATGTGAGTTTCTTCCTAATGCTTGCAAGTAGCTTAAGGCACTTTCAAAGGAAAGTGATTTTCTCTGAAAGGACAGCATTTAGAAAGTGAAGCAACACTCCATTCACTTCGCACAGTGAATTGAAGTATTGGAACAGACTGCTTCTCTTTCAGAGAAACGCATGTGAGTTTCTGGTGAATGCTTGTAAGTAGCTTAAGGCACTTTCAAAGGAAAGCGATTTTCTCTGAAAGGACAGCATTTAGAAAGTGAAGCAACACTCCATTCACTTCGCACAGTGAATTGAAGTGTTGGAACAGACTGCTTCTCTTTCAGAGAAACGCATGTGAGTTTTTTGTGAATGCTTGAAAGTAGTATAAGGCACTTTCAAAGGAAAGTGATTTTCTCTTAAAGGACAGCATTTAGAAAGTGAAGCAACACTCCATTCACTTCGCACAGTGAATTGAAGTGTTGGAACAGACTGCTTCTCTTTCAGAGAAACGCATGTGAGTTTCTGTTGAATGCTTGTAAGTAGCTTAAGGCACTTTCAAAGAAAGTGATTTTCTCTGAAAGGACATAATTTAGAAAGTGAAGCAACACTCCATTCCCTTCGTGCAGTGAATTGAAGTGTTGGAACAGAGTGCTTCTCTTTCATAGAAACGCATTAGTGTTTCTTGTGAATGCTTGCAAGTTGCTTAAGGCACTTTCAAAGGAAAGTGATTTTCTCTGAAAGGACATAATTTAGAAAGTGAAGCAACACTCCGTTTACTTCGCACAGTGAATTGAAGTGTTGGAACAGACTGCTTCTCTTTCAGAGAAACGCATGTGAGTTTGTTGTGAATTCTTGCAAGTTGCTTAAGGCACTTTCAAAGGAAAGTGATTTTCTCTGAAAGGACAGCATTTAGAAAATGAAGCAACACTCCATTCACTTCGCACAGTGAATTGAAGTGTTGGAACAGACTGCTTCTCTTTAAGAGAAACGGATGTGAGTTTTTTGTTAATGCTTGAAAGTAGTTTAAGGCACTTTCAAAGGAAAGTGATTTTCTCTAAAAGGACAGCATTTAGAAAGTGAAGCAGCACTCCATTCACTTCGCACAGTGAATTGAAGTGTTGGAACAGACTGCTTCTCTTTCAGAGAAACGCATGTGAGTTTCTGTTGAATGCTTGTAAGTAGCTTAAGGCACTTTCAAAGGAAAGTGATTTTCTCTGAAAGGACAGCATTTAGAAAGTGAAGCAACACTCCATTCCCTTCGTGCAGTGAATTGAAGTGTTGGAACAGAGTGCTTCTCTTTCATAGAAACGCATTAGTGTTTCTTGTGACTGCTTGCAAGTTGCTTGAGGCACTTTCAAAGGAAAGTGATTTTTTCTGAAAGGACAGCATTTAGAAAGTGAAGCAACACTCCATTCACTTCGCACAGTGAATTGAAGTGTTGGAACAGACTGCTTCTCTTTCAGAGAAATGCATGTGAGTTTCTGTTGAATGCTTGTAAGTAGCTTAAGGCACTTTCAAAAGAAAGTGATTTTCTCTGAAAGGACAGCACTTAGAAAGTGACGCAACACTCCATTCACTTCGCACAGTGAATTGAAGTGTTGGAACAGACTGCTTCACTTTCAGAGAAACGCATGTGAGTTTCTGTTGAATGCTTGTAAGTAGCTTAAGGCACTTTCAAAGGAAAGTGATTTTCTCTGAGAGGACAGCATTTAGAAAGTGAGGCAACACTCCATTCACTTCACACAGTGAATTGAAGTGTTGGAACAGACTGCTTCTCTTTCAGAGAAACGCATGTGAGTTTCTTCCCAATGCTTGCAAGTAGCTTAAGGCACTTTCAAAGGAAAGTGATTTTCTCAGAAAGGACAGCATTTAGAAAGTGAAGCAACACTCCATTCACTTCACACAGTGAATTGAAGTGTTGGAACAGACTGCTTCTCTTTCAGAGAAATGCATGTGAGTTTCTGTTGAATGCTTGTAAGTAGCTTAAGGCACTTTCAAAGGAAAGTGATTTTCTCTGAAAGGACAGCATTTAGAAAGTGAAGCAACACTCCATTCCCTTCGTGCAGTGAATTGAAGTGTTGGAACAGAGTGCTTCTCTTTCATAGAAACGCATTAGTGTTTCTTGTGAATGCTTGCAAGTTGCTTAAGGCACTTTCAAAGGAAAGTGATTTTCTCTGAAAGGACATAATTTAGAAAGTGAAGCAAAACTCCATTCACTTCGCACAGTGAATTGAAGTGTTGAAACAGACTGCTTCTCTTTCAGAGAAATGCATGTGAGTTTCTGTTGAATGCTTGTAAGTAGCTTAAGGCACTTTCAAAGGAAAGTGATTTTCTCTGAAAGGACAGCATTTAGAAAGTGAAGCAACACTCCCTTCACTTCGAACAGTGAATTGAAGTGTTGGAACAGACTGCTTCTCTTTCAGAGAAATGCATGTGAGTTTCTGTTGAATGCTTGTAAGTAGCTTAAGGCACTTTCAAAGGAAAGTGATTTTCTCTGAAAGGACAGCATTTAGAAAGAGAGGCAACACTCCATTCACTTCACACAGTGAATTGAAGTGTTGGAACAGACTGCTTCTCTTTCAGAGAAACTCATGTGAGTTTCTTCCTAATGCTTGCAAGTAGCTTAAGGCACTTTCAAAGGAAAGTGATTTTCTCTGAAAGGACAGTATTTAGAAAGTGAAGCAACACTCCATTCACTTCGCACAGTGAATTGAAGTGTTGGAACAGACTGCTTCTCTTTCAGAGAAACGCATGTGAGTTTCTTCCTAATGCTTGCAAGTAGCTTAAGGCACTTTCAAAGGAAAGTGATTTTCTCTGAAAGGACAGCATTTAGAAAGTGAAGCAACACTCCATTCACTTCGCACAGTGAATTGAAGTATTGGAACAGACTGCTTCTCTTTCAGAGAAACGCATGTGAGTTTCTGGTGAATGCTTGTAAGTAGCTTAAGGCACTTTCAAAGGAAAGCGATTTTCTCTGAAAGGACAGCATTTAGAAAGTGAAGCAACACTCCATTCACTTCGCACAGTGAATTGAAGTGTTGGAACAGACTGCTTCTCTTTCAGAGAAACGCATGTGAGTTTTTTGTGAATGCTTGAAAGTAGTATAAGGCACTTTCAAAGGAAAGTGATTTTCTCTTAAAGGACAGCATTTAGAAAGTGAAGCAACACTCCATTCACTTCGCACAGTGAATTGAAGTGTTGGAACAGACTGCTTCTCTTTCAGAGAAACGCATGTGAGTTTCTGTTGAATGCTTGTAAGTAGCTTAAGGCACTTTGAAGGAAAGTGATTTTCTCTGAAAGGACATAATTTAGAAAGTGAAGCAACACTCCATTCCCTTCGTGCAGTGAATTGAAGTGTTGGAACAGAGTGCTTCTCTTTCATAGAAACGCATTAGTGTTTCTTGTGAATGCTTGCAAGTTGCTTAAGGCACTTTCAAAGGAAAGTGATTTTCTCTGAAAGGACATAATTTAGAAAGTGAAGCAACACTCCGTTTACTTCGCACAGTGAATTGAAGTGTTGGAACAGACTGCTTCTCTTTCAGAGAAACGCATGTGAGTTTGTTGTGAATTCTTGCAAGTTGCTTAAGGCACTTTCAAAGGAAAGTGATTTTCTCTGAAAGGACAGCATTTAGAAAATGAAGCAACACTCCATTCACTTCGCACAGTGAATTGAAGTGTTGGAACAGACTGCTTCTCTTTAAGAGAAACGGATGTGAGTTTTTTGTGAATGCTTGAAAGTAGTTTAAGGCACTTTCAAAGGAAAGTGATTTTCTCTTAAAGGACAGCATTTAGAAAGTGAAGCAGCACTCCATTCACTTCGCACAGTGAATTGAAGTGTTGGAACAGACTGCTTCTCTTTCAGAGAAACGCATGTGAGTTTCTGTTGAATGCTTGTAAGTAGCTTAAGGCACTTTCAAAGGAAAGTGATTTTCTCTGAAAGGACAGCATTTAGAAAGTGAAGCAACACTCCATTCCCTTCGTGCAGTGAATTGAAGTGTTGGAACAGAGTGCTTCTCTTTCATAGAAACGCATTAGTGTTTCTTGTGACTGCTTGCAAGTTGCTTGAGGCACTTTCAAAGGAAAGTGATTTTCTCTGAAAGGACAGCATTTAGAAAGTGAAGCAACACTCCATTCACTTCGCACAGTGAATTGAAGTGTTGGAACAGACTGCTTCTCTTTCAGAGAAATGCATGTGAGTTTCTGTTGAATGCTTGTAAGTAGCTTAAGGCACTTTCAAAAGAAAGTGATTTTCTCTGAAAGGACAGCATTTAGAAAGTGACGCAACACTCCATTCACTTCGCACAGTGAATTGAAGTGTTGGAACAGACTGCTTCACTTTCAGAGAAACGCATGTGAGTTTCTGTTGAATGCTTGTAAGTAGCTTAAGGCACTTTCAAAGGAAAGTGATTTTCTCTGAGAGGACAGCATTTAGAAAGTGAGGCAACACTCCATTCACTTCACACAGTGAATTGAAGTGTTGGAACAGACTGCTTCTCTTTCAGAGAAACGCATGTGAGTTTCTTCCCAATGCTTGCAAGTAGCTTAAGGCACTTTCAAAGGAAAGTGATTTTCTCAGAAAGGACAGCATTTAGAAAGTGAAGCAACACTCCATTCACTTCGCACAGTGAATTGAAGTGTTGGAACAGACTGCTTCTCTTTCAGAGAAACGCATGTGAGTTTCTGTTGAATGCTTGTAAGTAGCTTAAGGCACTTTCAAAGGAAAGTGATTTTCTCTGAAAGGACAGCATTTAGAAAGTGAAGGAACACTCCCTTCACTTCAAACAGTGAATTGAAGTGTTGGAACAGACTGCTTCTCTTTCAGAGAAATGCATGTGAGTTTCTGTTGAATGCTTGTAAATAGCTTAAGGCACTTTCAAAGGAAAGTGATTTTCTCTGAAAGGACAGCATTTAGAAAGTGAGGCAACACTCCATTCACTTCACACAGTGAATTGAAGTGTTGGAACAGACTGCTTCTCTTTCAGAGAAACGCATGTGAGTTTCTTCCTAATGCTTGCAAGTAGCTTAAGGCACTTTCAAAGGAAAGTGATTTTCTCTGAAAGGACAGCATTTAGAAAGTGAAGCAGCACTCCATTCACTTCACACAGTGAATTGAAGTGTTGGAACAGACTGCTTCTCTTTCAGAGAAACGCATGTGAGTTTCTGTTGAATGCTTGTAAGTAGCTTAAGGCACTTTCAAAGGAAAGTGATTTTCTCTGAAAGGACAGCATTTAGAAAGTGAAGCAACACTCCATTCCCTTCGTGCAGTGAATTGAAGTGTTGGAACAGAGTGCTTCTCTTTCATAGAAACGCATTAGTGTTTCTTGTGAATGCTTGCAAGTTGCTTAAGGCACTTTCAAAGGAAAGTGATTTTCTCTGAAAGGACATAATTTAGAAAGTGAAGCAACACTCCATTCACTTCGCACAGTGAATTGAAGTGTTGGAACAGACTGCTTCTCTTTCAGAGAAATGCATGTGAGTTTCTGTTGAATGCTTGTAAGTAGCTTAAGGCACTTTCAAAGGAAAGTGATTTTCTCTGAAAGGACAGCATTTAGAAAGTGAAGCAACACTCCCTTCACTTCGAACAGTGAATTGAAGTGTTGGAACAGACTGCTTCTCTTTCAGAGAAATGCATGTGAGTTTCTGTTGAATGCTTGTAAGTAGCTTAAGGCACTTTCAAAGGAAAGTGATATTCTCTGAAAGGACAGCATTTAGAAAGTGAGGCAACACTCCATTCACTTCACACAGTGAATTGAAGTGTTGGAACAGACTGCTTCTCTTTCAGAGAAACTCATGTGAGTTTCTTCCTAATGCTTGCAAGTAGCTTAAGGCACTTTCAAAGGAAAGTGATTTTCTCTGAAAGGACAGTATTTAGAAAGTGAAGCAACACTCCATTCACTTCGCACAGTGACTTGAAGTGTTGGAACAGACTGCTTCTCTTTCAGAGAAACGCATGTGAGTTTCTTCCTAATGCTTGCAAGTAGCTTAAGGCACTTTCAAAGGAAAGTGATTTTCTCTGAAAGGACAGCATTTAGAAAGTGAAGCAACACTCCATTCACTTCGCAGAGTGAATTGAAGTATTGGAACAGACTGCTTCTCTTTCAGAGAAACGCATGTGAGTTTCTGGTGAATGCTTGTAAGTAGCTTAAGGCACTTTCAAAGGAAAGCGATTTTCTCTGAAAGGACAGCATTTAGAAAGTGAAGCAACACTCCATTCACTTCGCACAGTGAATTGAAGTGTTGGAACAGACTGCTTCTCTTTCAGAGAAACGCATGTGAGTTTTTTGTGAATGCTTGAAAGTAGTATAAGGCACTTTCAAAGGAAAGTGATTTTCTCTTAAAGGACAGCATTTAGAAAGTGAAGCAACACTCCATTCACTTCGCACAGTGAATTGAAGTGTTGGAACAGACTGCTTCTCTTTCAGAGAAACGCATGTGAGTTTCTGTTCAATGCTTGTAAGTAGCTTAAGGCACTTTCAAAGGAAAGTGATTTTCTCTGAAAGGACAGCATTTAGAAAGTGAGGCAACACTCCATTCCCTTCGTGCAGTGAATTGAAGTGTTGGAACAGAGTGCTTCTCTTTCATAGAAACGCATTAGTGTTTCTTGTGACTGCTTGCAAGTTGCTTGAGGCACTTTCAAAGGAAAGTGATTTTCTCTGAAAGGACAGCATTTAGAAAGTGAAGCAACACTCCATTCACTTCGCACAGTGAATTGAAGTGTTGGAACAGACTGCTTCTCTTTCAGAGAAATGCATGTGAGTTTCTGTTGAATGCTTGTAAGTAGCTTAAGGCACTTTCAAAAGAATGTGATTTTCTCTGAAAGGACAGCATTTAGAAAGTGACGCAACACTCCATTCACTTCGCACAGTGAATTGAAGTGTTGGAACAGACTGCTTCACTTTCAGAGAAACGCATGTGAGTTTCTGTTGAATGCTTGTAAGTAGCTTAAGGCACTTTCAAAGGAAAGTGATTTTCTCTGAGAGGACAGCATTTAGAAAGTGAGGCAACACTCCATTCACTTCACACAGTGAATTGAAGTGTTGGAACAGACTGCTTCTCTTTCAGAGAAACGCATGTGAGTTTCTTCCCAATGCTTGCAAGTAGCTTAAGGCACTTTCAAAGGAAAGTGATTTTCTCAGAAAGGACAGCATTTAGAAAGTGAAGCAACACTCCATTCACTTCGCACAGTGAATTGAAGTGTTGGAACAGACTGCTTCTCTTTCAGAGAAACGCATGTGAGTTTCTGTTGAATGCTTGTAATTAGCTTAAGGCACTTTCAAAGGAAAGTGATTTTCTCTGAAAGGACAGCATTTAGAAAGTGAAGGAACACTCCCTTCACTTCAAACAGTGAATTGAAGTGTTGGAACAGACTGCTTCTCTTTCAGAGAAATGCATGTGAGTTTCTGTTGAATGCTTGTAAATAGCTTAAGGCACTTTCAAAGGAAAGTGATTTTCTCTGAAATGACAGCATTTAGAAAGTGAAGCAACACTGCATTCACTTCGCACAGTGAATTGAAGTGTTGGAACAGACTGCTTCTCTTTCAGAGAAACGCATGTGAGTTTCTTCCTAATGCTTGCAAGTAGCTTAAGGCACTTTCAAAGGAAAGTGATTTTCTCTGAAAGGACAGTATTTACAAAGTGAAGCAACACTCCATTCACTTCGCACAGTGAATTGAAGTGTTGGAACAGACTGCTTCTCGTTCAGAGAAACGCATGTGAGTTTCTGGTGAATGCTTGTAAGTAGCTTAAGGCACTTTCAAAGGAAAGTGATTTTCTCTGAAAGGACAGCATTTAGAAAGTGAAGCAACACTCTCTTCACTTCGAACAGTGAATTGAAGTTTTGGAACAGACTGCTTCTCTTTCAGAGAAATGCATGTGAGTTTCTGTTGAATGCTTGTAAGTAGCTTAAGGCACTTTCAAAGGAAAGTGATTTTCTCTGAAAGGACAGCATTTAGAAAGTGAGGCAACACTCCATTCACTTCACACAGTGAATTGAAGTGTTGGAACAGACTGCTTCTCTTTCAGAGAAACGCATGTGAGTTTCTTCCTAATGCTTGCATGTAGCTTAAGGCACTTTCAAAGGAAAGTGATTTTCTCTGAAAGGACAGCATTTAGAAAGTGAGGCAACACTCCATTCACTTCGCACAATGAATTGAAGTGTTTGGACAGACTGCTTCTCTTTCAGAGAAACGCATGTGAGTTTCTGTTGAATGCTTGTAAGTAGCTTAAGGCACTTTGAAAGGAAAGTGATTTTCTCTGAAAGGACAGCATTTAGAAAGTGAAGCAACACTCCATTCACTTCGCAGAGTGTATTGAAGTATTGGAACAGACTGCTTCTCTTTCAGAGAAACGCATGTGAGTTTCTGGTGAATGCTTGTAAGTAGCTTAAGGCACTTTCAAAGGACAGTGATTTTCTCTGAAAGGACAGCATTTAGAAAGTGAAGCAACAATCCATTCACTTCGCACAGTGAATTGAAGTGTTGGAACAGACTGCTTCTCTTTCAGAGAAACGCATGTGAGTTTCTGGTGAATTCTTGCAAGTTGCTTAAGGCACTTTCAAAGGAAAGTGATTTTCTCTGAAAGGACAGCATTTAGAAACTGAAGCAACACTCCATTCACTCGCACAGTGAAATGAAGTGTTGGAACAGACTGCTTCTCTTTAAGAGAAACGCATGTGAGTTTTTTGTGAATGCTTGAAAGTAGTTTAAGGCACTTTGAAAGGAAAGTGATTTTCTCTTAAAGGACAGCATTTAGAAAGTGAAGCAACACTCCATTCACTTCGCACAGTGAATTGAAGTGTTGGAACAGACTGCTTCTCTGTCAGAGAAACGCATGTGAGTTTCTGTTGAATGTTTGTAAGTAGCTTAAGGCACTTTGAAAGGAAAGTGATTTTCTCTGAAAGGACAGCATTTAGAAAGTGAGGCAACACTCCATTCACTTCGCACAGTGAATTGAAGTGTTGGAACAGACTGCTTCTCTTTCAGAGAAACGCATGTGAGTTTCTTCCTAATGCTTGCAAGTAGCTTAAGGCACTTTCAAAGGAATTTGATTTTCTCTGAAAGGACAGCATTTAGAAAGTGAAGCAACACTCCATTCACTTCGCACAGTGAATTGAAGTGCTGGAACAGACTGCTTCTCTTTCATAGAAACGCATTAATGTTTCTTGTGAATGCTTGCAAGTAGCTTAAGGCACTTTCAAAGGAAAGTGATTTTCTCTGAAAGGACAGCATTTAGAAAGTGAAGCAACACTCCATTCACTTCGCACAGAGAATTGAAGTGTTGGAACAGATTGCTTCTCTTTCAGAGAAATGCATGTGAGTTTCTGTTGAATGCTTGTAAGTAGCTTAAGGCACTTTCAAAGGAAAGTGATTTTCTCTGAAAGGACAGCATTTAGAAAGTGAAGCAACACTCCATTCACTTCGCACATTGAATTGAAGTGTTGGAACAGACTGCTTCTCTTTCAGAGAAACGCATGTGAGTTTCTGTTGAATGCTTGTAAGTAGCTTGAGGCACTTTCAAAGGAAAGAGATTTTCTCTGAAAGGACAGCATTTAGAAAGTGAAGCAACACTCCATTCACTTCGCACAGTGAATTGAAGTGTTGGAACAGACTGCTTCTCTTTCAGAAAAACGCATGTGAGTTTCTTCCTAATGCTTGCAAGTAGCTTAAGGCACTTTCAAAGGAAAGTGATTTTCAATGAAAGGACAGCATTTAGAAAGTGAAGCAACACTCCATTCACTTCGCAGAGTGAATTGAAGTATTGGAACAGACTGCTTCTATTTCAGAGAAACGCATGTGAGTTTCTGGTGAATGCTTGTAAGTAGCTTAAGGCACTTTCAAAGGACAGTGATTTTCTCTGAAAGGACAGCATTTAGAAAGTGAAGCAACACTCCATTCACTTCGCACAGTGAATTGAAGTGTTGGAACAGACTGCTTCTCTTTCAGAGAAACGCATGTGAGTTTGTTGTGAATTCTTGCAAGTTGCTTAAGGCACTTTCAAAGGAAAGTGATTTTCTCTGAAAGAACAGCATTTAGAAAGTTAAGCAGCACTCCATTCACTTCGCACAGTGAATTGAAGTGTTGGAACAGACTGGTTCTCTTTCAGAGAAACGCATGTGAGTTTCTGTTGAATGCTTGTAAGTAGCTTAAGGCACTTTCAAAGGAAAGTGATTTTCTCTGAAAGGACAGCATTTAGAAAGTGAAGCAACACTCCATTCCCTTCGTGCAGTGAATTGAAGTGTTGGAACAGAGTGCTTCTCTTTCAGAGAAACGCATTAGTGTTTCTTGTGAAATCTTGCATGTTGCTTAAGGCACTTTCAAAGGAAAGTGATTTTCTCTGAAAGGACAGCATTTAGAAAGTGAAGCAACACTCCATTCACTTCGCCCAGTAAATTGAAGTGTTGGAACAGACTGCTTCTCTTTCAGAGAAATGCATGTGAGTTTCTGTTGAAGCTTGTAAGTAGCTTAAGGCACTTTCAAAGGAAAGTGATTTTCTCTGAAAGGACAGCATTTAGAAAGTGAAGCAACACTCCATTCACTTCGCACAGTGAATTGAAGTGTTGGAACAGACTGCTTCACTTTCAGAGAAACGCATGTGAGTTTCTTCCTAATGCTTGTAAGTACCTTAAGGCACTTTCAAAGGAAAGTGATTTTCTCTGAGAGGACAGCATTTAGAAAGTGAGGCAACACTCCATTCACTTCACACAGTGAATTGAAGTGTTGGAACAGACTGCTTCTCTTTCAGAGAAACGCATGTGAGTTTCTTCCTAATGCTTGCAAGTAGCTTAAGGCACTTTCAAAGGAAAGTGATTTTCTCTGAAAGGACAGCATTTACAAAGTGAAGCAACACTCCATTCACTTCGCACAGTGAATTGAAGTGTTGGAACAGACTGCTTCTCGTTCAGAGAAACGCATGTGAGTTTCTTCCTAATGCTTGCATGTAGCTTAAGGCACTTTCAAAGGAAAGTGATTTTCTCTGAAAGGACAGCATTTAGAAAGTGACGCAACACTCCATTCACTTCGCACAGTGAATTGAAGTGTTGGAACAGACTGCTTCACTTTCAGAGAAACGCATGTGAGTTTCTGTTGAATGCTTGTAAGTAGCTTAAGGCACTTTCAAAGGAAAGTGATTTTCTCTGAGAGGACAGCATTTAGAAAGTGAGGCAACACTCCATTCACTTCACACAGTGAATTGAAGTGTTGGAACAGACTGCTTCTCTTTCAGAGAAACGCATGTGAGTTTCTTCCCAATGCTTGCAAGTAGCTTAAGGCACTTTCAAAGGAAAGTGATTTTCTCAGAAAGGACAGCATTTAGAAAGTGAAGCAACACTCCATTCACTTCGCACAGTGAATTGAAGTGTTGGAACAGACTGCTTCTCTTTCAGAGAAACGCATGTGAGTTTCTGTTGAATGCTTGTAAGTAGCTTAAGGCACTTTCAAAGGAAAGTGATTTTCTCTGAAAGGACAGCATTTAGAAAGTGAAGGAACACTCCCTTCACTTCGCACAGTGAATTGAAGTGTTGGAACAGACTGCTTCTCTTTCAGAGAAATGCATGTGAGTTTCTGTTGAATGCTTGTAAATAGCTTAAGGCACTTTCAAAGGAAAGTGATTTTCTCTGAAAGGACAGCATTTAGAAAGTGAGGCAACACTCCATTCACTTCACACAGTGAATTGAAGTGTTGGAACAGACTGCTTCTCTTTCAGAGAAACGCATGTGAGTTTCTTCCTAATGCTTGCAAGTAGCTTAAGGCACTTTCAAAGGAAAGTGATTTTCTCTGAAAGGACAGCATTTAGAAAGTGAAGCAGCACTCCATTCACTTCACACAGTGAATTGAAGTGTTGGAACAGACTGCTTCTCTTTCAGAGAAACGCATGTGAGTTTCTGTTGAATGCTTGTAAGTAGCTGAAGGCACTTTCAAAGGAAAGTGATTTTCTCTGAAAGGACAGCATTTAGAAAGTGAAGCAACACTCCATTCCCTTCGCACAGTGAATTGAAGTGTTGGAACAGAGTGCTTCTCTTTCATAGAAACGCATTAGTGTTTCTTGTGAATGCTTGCAAGTTGCTTAAGGCACTTTCAAAGGAAAGTGATTTTCTCTGAAAGGACATAATTTAGAAAGTGAAGCAACACTCCATTCACTTCGCACAGTGAATTGAAGTGTTGGAACAGACTGCTTCTCTTTCAGAGAAATGCATGTGAGTTTCTGTTGAATGCTTGTAAGTAGCTTAAGGCACTTTCAAAGGAAAGTGATTTTCTCTGAAAGGACAGCATTTAGAAAGTGAAGCAACACTCCCTTCACTTCGAACAGTGAATTGAAGTGTTGGAACAGACTGCTTCTCTTTCAGAGAAATGCATGTGAGTTTCTGTTGAATGCTTGTAAGTAGCTTAAGGCACTTTCAAAGGAAAGTGATATTCTCTGAAAGGACAGCATTTAGAAAGTGAGGCAACACTCCATTCACTTCACACAGTGAATTGAAGTGTTGGAACAGACTGCTTCTCTTTCAGAGAAACTCATGTGAGTTTCTTCCTAATGCTTGCAAGTAGCTTAAGGCACTTTCAAAGGAAAGTGATTTTCTCTGAAAGGACAGTATTTAGAAAGTGAAGCAACACTCCATTCACTTCGCACAGTGACTTGAAGTGTTGGAACAGACTGCTTCTCTTTCAGAGAAACGCATGTGAGTTTCTTCCTAATGCTTGCAAGTAGCTTAAGGCACTTTCAAAGGAAAGTGATTTTCTCTGAAAGGACAGCATTTAGAAAGTGAAGCAACACTCCATTCACTTCGCAGAGTGAATTGAAGTAATGGAACAGACTGCTTCTCTTTCAGAGAAACGCATGTGAGTTTCTGGTGAATGCTTGTAAGTAGCTTAAGGCACTTTCAAAGGAAAGCGATTTTCTCTGAAAGGACAGCATTTAGAAAGTGAAGCAACACTCCATTCACTTCGCACAGTGAATTGAAGTGTTGGAACAGACTGCTTCTCTTTCAGAGAAACGCATGTGAGTTTTTTGTGAATGCTTGAAAGTAGTATAAGGCACTTTCAAAGGAAAGTGATTTTCTCTTAAAGGACAGCATTTAGAAACTGAAGCAACACTCCATTCACTTCGCACAGTGAATTGAAGTGTTGGAACAGACTGCTTCTCTTTCAGAGAAATGCATGTGAGTTTCTGTTCAATGCTTGTAAGTAGCTTAAGGCACTTTCAAAGGAAAGTGATTTTCTCTGAAAGGACAGCATTTAGAAAGTGAAGCAACACTCCATTCCCTTCGTGCAGTGAATTGAAGTGTTGGAACAGAGTGCTTCTCTTTCATAGAAACGCATTAGTGTTTCTTGTGAATGCTTGCAAGTTGCTTAAGGCACTTTCAAAGGAAAGTGATTTTCTCTGAAAGGACATAATTTAGAAAGTGAAGCAACACTCCCTTTACTTCGCACAGTGAATTGAAGTGTTGGAACAGACTGCTTCTCTTTCAGAGAAACGCATGTGAGTTTGTTGTGAATTCTTGCAAGTTGCTTAAGGCACTTTCAAAGGAAAGTGATTTTCTCTGAAAGGACAGCATTTAGAAACTGAAGCAACACTCCATTCACTTCGCACAGTGAATTGAAGTGTTGGAACAGACTGCTTCTCTTTAAGAGAAACGGATGTGAGTTTTTTGTGAATGCTTGAAAGTAGTTTAAGGCACTTTCAAAGGAAAGTGATTTTCTCTTAAAGGACAGCATTTAGAAAGTGAAGCATCACTCCATTCACTTCGCACAGTGAATTGAAGTGTTGGAACAGACTGCTTCTCTTTCAGAGAAACGCATGTGAGTTTCTGTTGAATGCTTGTAAGTAGCTTAAGGCACTTTCAAAGGAAAGTGATTTTCTCTGAAAGGACAGCATTTAGAAAGTGAAGCAACACTCCATTCCCTCGTGCAGTGAATTGAAGTGTTGGAACAGAGTGCTTCTCTTTCATAGAAACGCATTAGTGTTTCTTGTGACTGCTTGCAAGTTGCTTGAGGCACTTTCAAAGGAAAGTGATTTTCTCTGAAAGGACAGCATTTAGAAAGTGAAGCAACACTCCATTCACTTCGCACAGTGAATTGAAGTGTTGGAACAGACTGCTTGTCTTTCAGAGAAATGCATGTGAGTTTCTGTTGAATGCTTGTAAGTAGCTTAAGGCACTTTCAAAAGAATGTGATTTTCTCTGAAAGGACAGCATTTAGAAAGTGAAGCAACACTCCATTCACTTCGCACAGTGAATTGAAGTGTTGGAACAGACTGCTTCTCTTTCAGAGAAACGCATGTGAGTTTCTGTTGAATGCTTGTAAGTAGCTTAAGGCACTTTCAAAGGAAAGTGATTTTCTCTGAAAGGACAGCATTTAGAAAGTGAAGGAACACTCCCTTCACTTCAAACAGTGAATTGAAGTGTTGGAACAGACTGCTTCTCTTTCAGAGAAATGCATGTGAGTTTCTGTTGAATGCTTGTAAATAGCTTAAGGCACTTTCAAAGGAAAGTGATTTTCTCTGAAATGACAGCATTTAGAAAGTGAAGCAACACTGCATTCACTTCGCACAGTGAATTGAAGTGTTGGAACAGACTGCTTCTCTTTCAGAGAAACGCATGTGAGTTTCTTCCTAATGCTTGCAAGTAGCTTAAGGCACTTTCAAAGGAAAGTGATTTTCTCTGAAAGGACAGCATTTACAAAGTGAAGCAACACTCCATTCACTTCGCACAGTGAATTGAAGTGTTGGAACAGACTGCTTCTCTTTAAGAGAAACGCATGTGAGTTTCTGGTGAATGCTTGTAAGTAGCTTAAGGCACTTTCAAAGGAAAGTGATTTTCTCTGAAAGGACAGCATTTAGAAAGTGAAGCAACACTCTCTTCACTTCGAACAGTGAATTGAAGTTTTGGAACAGACTGCTTCTCTTTCAGAGAAATGCATGTGAGTTTCTGTTGAATGCTTGTAAGTAGCTTAAGGCACTTTCAAAGGAAAGTGATTTTCTCTGAAAGGACAGCATTTAGAAAGTGAGGCAACACTCCATTCACTTCACACAGTGAATTGAAGTGTTGGAACAGACTGCTTCTCTTTCAGAGAAACGCATGTGAGTTTCTTCCTAATGCTTGCAAGTAGCTTAAGGCACTTTCAAAGGAAAGTGATTTTCTCTGAAAGGACAGCATTTAGAAAGTGAAGCAACACTCCATTCACTTCGCACAGTGAATTGAAGTGTTGGAACAGACTGCTTCTCTTTCAGAGAAACGCATGTGAGTTTCTTCCTAATGCTTGCATGTAGCTTAAGGCACTTTCAAAGGAAAGTGATTTTCTCTGAAAGGACAGCATTTAGAAAGTGAGGCAACACTCCATTCACTTCGCACAATGAATTGAAGTGTTTGGACAGACTGCTTCTCTTTCAGAGAAACGCATGTGAGTTTCTGGTGAATTCTTGCAAGTTGCTTAAGGCACTTTCAAAGGAAAGTGATTTTCTCTGAAAGGACAGCATTTAGAAACTGAAGCAACACTCCATTCACTCGCACAGTGAAATGAAGTGTTGGAACAGACTGCTTCTCTTTAAGAGAAACGCATGTGAGTTTTTTGTGAATGCTTGAAAGTAGTTTAAGGCACTTTCAAAGGAAAGTGATTTTCTCTGAAAGGACAGCATTTAGAAAGTGAGGCAACACTCCATTCACTTCGCACAGTGAATTGAAGTGTTGGAACAGACTGCTTCTCTTTCAGAGAAACGCATGTGAGTTTCTTCCTAATGCTTGCAAGTAGCTTAAGGCACTTTCAAAGGAATTTGATTTTCTCTGAAAGGACAGCATTTAAAAAGTGAAGCAACACTCCATTCACTTCGCACAGTGAATTGAAGTGCTGGAACAGACTGCTTCTCTTTCATAGAAATGCATTAATGTTTCTTGTGAATGCTTGCAAGTAGCTTAAGGCACTTTCAAAGGAAAGTGATTTTCTCTGAAAGGACAGCATTTAGAAAGTGAAGCAACACTCCATTCACTTCGCACAGAGAATTGAAGTGTTGGAACAGATTGCTTCTCTTTCAGAGAAATGCATGTGAGTTTCTGTTGAATGCTTGTAAGTAGCTTAAGGCACTTTCAAAGGAAAGTGATTTTCTCTGAAAGGACAGCATTTAGAAAGTGAAGCAACACTCCATTCACTTCGCACATTGAATTGAAGTGTTGGAACAGACTGCTTCTCTTTCAGAGAAACGCATGTGAGTTTCTGTTGAATGCTTGTAAGTAGCTTGAGGCACTTTCAAAGGAAAGAGATTTTCTCTGAAAGGACAGCATTTAGAAAGTGAGGCAACACTCCATTCACTTCACACAGTGAATTGAAGTGTTGGAACAGACTGCTTCTCTTTCAGAGAAACGCATGTGAGTTTCTTTCTAATGCTTGCAAGTAGCTTTAGGCACTTTCAAAGGATAGTGATTTTTTCTGAAAGGACAGCATTTAGAAAGTGAAGCAACACTCCATTCACTTCGCACAGTGAATTGAAGTGTTGGAACAGACTGCTTCTCTTTCAGAAAAACGCATGTGAGTTTCTTCCTAATGCTTGCAAGTAGCTTAAGGCACTTTCAAAGGAAAGTGATTTTCTCTGAAAGGACAGCATTTAGAAAGTGAAGCAACACTCCATTCACTTCGCAGAGTGAATTGAAGTATTGGAACAGACTGCTTCTATTTCAGAGAAACGCATGTGAGTTTCTGGTGAATGCTTGTAAGTAGCTTAAGGCACTTTCAAAGGACAGTGATTTTCTCTGAAAGGACAGCATTTAGAAAGTGAAGCAACACTCCATTGACTTCGCACAGTGAATTGAAGTGTTGGAACAGACTGCTTCTCTTTCAGAGAAACGCATGTGACTTGTTGTGAATTCTTGCAAGTTGCTTAAGGCACTTTCAAAGGAAAGTGATTTTCTCTGAAAGAACAGCATTTAGAAAGTTAAGCAGCACTCCATTCACTTCGCACAGTGAATTGAAGTGTTGGAACAGACTGGTTCTCTTTCAGAGAAACGCATGTGAGTTTCTGTTGAATGCTTGTAAGTAGCTTAAGGCACTTTCAAAGGAAAGTGATTTTCTCTGAAAGGACAGCATTTAGAAAGTGAAGCAACACTCCATTCCCTTCGTGCAGTGAATTGAAGTGTTGGAACAGAGTGCTTCTCTTTCATAGAAACGCATTAGTGTTTCTTGTGAAATCTTGCATGTTGCTTAAGGCACTTTCTAAGGAAAGTGATTTTCTCTGAAAGGACATAATTTAGAAAGTGAAGCAACACTCCATTCACTTCGCCCAGTAAATTGAAGTGTTGGAACAGACTGCTTCTCTTTCAGAGAAATGCATGTGAGTTTCTGTTGAATGCTTGTAAGTAGCTTAAGGCACTTTCAAAGGAAAGTGATTTTCTCTGAAAGGACAGCATTTAGAAAGTGAAGCAACACTCCATTCACTTCGCACAGTGAATTGAAGTGTTGGAACAGACTGCTTCACTTTCAGAGAAACGCATGTGAGTTTCTTCCTAATGCTTGTAAGTACCTTAAGGCACTTTCAAAGGAAAGTGATTTTCTCTGAGAGGACAGCATTTAGAATGTGAGGCAACACTCCATTCACTTCACACAGTGAATTGAAGTGTTGGAACAGACTGCTTCTCTTTCAGAGAAACGCATGTGAGTTTCTTCCTAATGCTTGCAAGTAGCTTAAGGCACTTTCAAAGGAAAGTGATTTTCTCTGAAAGGACAGCATTTACAAAGTGAAGCAACACTCCATTCACTTCGCACAGTGAATTGAAGTGTTGGAACAGACTGCTTCTCGTTCAGAGAAACGCATGTGAGTTTCTTCCTAATGCTTGCATGTAGCTTAAGGCACTTTCAAAGGAAAGTGATTTTCTCTGAAAGGACAGCATTTAGAAAGTGAGGCAACACTCCATTCACTTCGCACAGTAAATTGAAGTGTTTGGACAGACTGCTTCTCTTTCAGAGAAACGCATGTGAGTTTCTGTTGAATGCTTGTAAGTAGCTTAAGGCACTTTGAAAGGAAAGTGATTTTCTCTGAAAGGACAGCATTTAGAAAGTGAAGCAACACTCCATTCACTTCGCACAGTGAATTGAAGTATTGGAACAGACTGCTTCTCTTTCAGAGAAACGCATGTGAGTTTCTGGTGAATGCTTGTAAGTAGCTTAAGGCACTTTCAAAGGACAGTGATTTTCTCTGAAAGGACAGCATTTAGAAAGTGAAGCAACACTCCATTCACTTCGCACAGTGAATTGAAGTGTTGGAACAGACTGCGTTTCTCTTTCAGAGAAACGCATGTGAGTTTGTTGTGAATTCTTGCAAGTTGCTTAAGGCACTTTCAAAGGAAAGTGATTTTCTCTGAAAGGACAGCATTTAGAAACTGAAGAAACACTCCATTCACTCGCACAGTGAAATGAAGTGTTGGAACAGACTGCTTCTCTTTAAGAGAAACGCATGTGAGTTTTTTGTGAATGCTTGAAAGTAGTTTAAGGCACTTTCAAAGGAAAGTGATTTTCTCTTAAAGGACAGCATTTAGAAAGTGAAGCAACACTCCATTCACTTCGCACAGTGAATTGAAATGTTGGAACAGACTGCTTCTCTGTCAGAGAAACGCATGTGAGTTTCTGTTGAATGCTTGTAAGTAGCTTAAGGCACTTTCAAAGGAAAGTGATTTTCTCTGAAAGGACAGCATTTAGAAAGTGAGGCAACACTCCATTCACTTCGCACAGTGAATTGAAGTGTTGGAACAGACTGCTTCTCTTTCAGAGAAACGCATGTGAGTTTCTTCCTAATCCTTGCAAGTAGCTTAAGGCACTTTCAAAGGAATTTGATTTTCTCTGAAAGGACAGCATTTAGAAAGTGAAGCAACACTGCATTCACTTCGCACAGTGAATTGAAGTGCTGGAACAGACTGCTTCTCTTTCATAGAAACGCATTAATGTTTCTTGTGAATGCTTGCAAGTAGCTTAAGGCACTTTCAAAGGAAAGTGATTTTCTCTGAAAGGACAGCATTTAGAAAGTGAAGCAACACTCCATTCACTTCGCACAGAGAATTGAAGTGTTGGAACAGATTGCTTCTCTTTCAGAGAAATGCATGTGAGTTTCTGTTGAATGCTTGTAAGTAGCTTAAGGCACTTTCAAAGGAAAGTGATTTTCTCTGAAAGGACAGCATTTAGAAAGTGAAGCAACACTCCATTCACTTCGCACATTGAATTGAAGTGTTGGAACAGACTGCTTCTCTTTCAGAGAAACGCATGTGAGTTTCTGTTGAATGCTTGTAAGTAGCTTAAGGCACTTTCAAAGGAAAGTGATTTTCTCTGAAAGGACAGCATTTAGAAAGTGAGGCAACACTCCATTCACTTCACACAGTGAATTGAAGTGTTGGAACAGACTGCTTCTCTTTCAGAGAAACGCATGTGAGTTTCTTCCTAATGCTTGCAAGTAGCTTAAGGCACTTTCAAAGGAAAGTGATTTTCTCAGAAAGGACAGCATTTAGAAAGTGAAGCAACACTCCATTCACTTCACACAGTGAATTGAAGTGTTGGAACAGACTGCTTCTCTTTCAGAGAAACTCATGTGAGTTTCTCCCTAATGCTTGCAAGTACCTTAAGGCACTTTCAAAGGAAAGTGATTTTCTCTGAAAGGACAGCATTTAGAAAGTGAAGTAACACTCCATTCACTTCGCACAGTGAATTGAAGTGTTGGAACAGACTGCTTCTCTTTCAGAGAAACTCATGTGAGTTTCTTCCTAATGCTTGCAAGTAGCTTAAGGCACTTTCAAAGGAAAGTGATTTTCTCTGAAAGGACAGTATTTAGAAAGTGAAGCAACACTCCATTCACTTTGCACAGTGAATTGAAGTGTTGGAAGAGACTGCTTCTCTTTCAGAGAAACGCATGTGAGTTTCTGGTGAATGCTTGTAAGTAGCTTAAGGCACATTCAAAGGAAAGTGATTTTCTCTGAAAGGACAGCACTTAGAAAGTGAAGCAACACTATATTCACTTCTCACACTGAATTGAAGTGTTGGAACAGACTGCTTCTCTTTCAGAGAAACGCATGTGAGTTTTTTGTGAATGCTTGAAAGTAGTTTTGGGCACTTTCAATGGAAAGTGATTTTCTCTGAAAGGACAGCATTTAGAAAGTGAGGCAACACTCCATTCACTTCGCACAGTGAATTGAAGTGTTGGAACAGACTGCTTCTCTTTCAGAGAAACGCATGTGAGTTTCTTCCTAATGCTTGCAAGTAGCTTAAGGCACTTTCAAAGGAAAGTGATTTTCTCTGAAAGGACAGCATTTAGTAAGTGAAGCAACACTCCATTCACTCCGCACAGTGAATTGAAGTGTTGGAACAGACTGCTTCTCTTTCATAGAAACGCATTAGTGTTTCTTGTGAATGCTTGCAAGTAGCTTAAGGCACTTTCAAAGGAAAGTGATTTTCTCTGAAAGGAGAGCATTTAGAAAGTGAAGCAACACTCCATTCACTTCGCACAGAGAATTGAAGTGTTGGAACAGATTGCTTCTCTTTCAGAGAAATGCATGTGAGTTTCTGTTGAATGCTTGTAAGTAGCTTAAGGTACTTTCAAAGGAAAGTGATTTTCTCTGAAAGGACAGCATTTAGAAAGTGAAGCAACACTCCATTCACTTCGCACAGTGAATTGAAGTGTTGGAACAGACTGCTTCTCTTTCATAGAAACGCATGTGAGTTTCTTCCTAATGCTGGCAAGTAGCTTAAGGCACTTTCAAAGGAAAGTGATTTTCTCAGAAAGGTCAGCATTTAGAAAGTGAAGCAACACTCCATTCACTTCGCAGAGTGAATTGAAGTGTTGGAACAGACTGCTTCTCTTTCAGAGAAATGCATGTGAGTTTCTGTTGAATGCTTGTAAGTAGTTTTGGGCACTTTCAATGGAAAGTGATTTTCTCTGAAAGGACAGCATTTAGAAAGTGAGGCAACACTCCATTCACTTCGCACAGTGAATTGAAGTGTTGGAACAGACTGCTTCTCTTTTAGAGAAACGCATGTGAGTTTCTTCCTAATGCTTGCAAGTAGCTTAAGGCACTTTCCAAGGAAAGTGATTTTCTCTGAAAGGACAGCATTTAGAAAGTGAAGCAACACTCCCTTCACTTCGAACAGTGAATTGAAGTGTTGGAATAAACTGCTTCTCTTTCAGAGAAATGCATGTGAGTTTCTGTTGAATGCTTGTAAGTAGCTTAAGGCACTTTCAAAGGAAAGTGATTTTCTCTGATTGGACAGCATTTAGAAAGTGAGGCAACACTCCATTCACTTCACACAGTGAATTGAAGTGTTGGAACAGACTGCTTCTCTTTCAGAGAAACGCATGTGAGGTTCTTCCTAATGCTTGCAAGTAGCTTAAGGCACTTTCAAAGGAAAGTGATTTTCTCTGAAAGGACAGCATTTAGAAAGTGAAGCAACACTCCATTCACTTGGCACATTGAATTGAAGTGTTGGAACAGACTGCTTCTCTTTCAGAGAAACACATGTGAGTTTCTGTTGAATGCTTGTAAGTAGCTTAAGGCACTTTCAAAGGAAAGTGATTTTCTCTGAAAGGACAGCATTTAGAAACTGAAGCAACACTCCATTCACTTCGCACAGTGAATTGAAGTATTGGAACAGACTGCTTCTCTTTCAGAGAAACGCATGTGAGTTTCTGGTGAATGCTTGTAAGTAGCTTAAGGCACTTTCAGAGGAAAGTGATTTTCTCTGAAAGGACAGCATTTAGAAAGTGAAGCAACACTCCATTCACTTCGCACAGTGAATTGAAGTGTTGGAACAGACTGCTTCTCTTTCAGAGAAACGCATGTGAGTTTGTTGTGAATTCTTGCAAGTTGCTTAAGGCACTTTCAAAGGAAAGTGATTTTCTCTGAAAGGACAGCATTTAGAAAGTGAAGCAGCACTCCATTCACTTCGCACAGTGAATTGAAGTGTTGGAACAGACTGGTTCTCTTTCAGAGAAACGCATGTGAGTTTCTGTTGAATGCTTGTAAGTAGCTTAAGGCACTTTCAAAGGAAAGTGATTTTCTCTGAAAGGACAGCATTTAGAAAGTGAAGCAACACTCCATTCCCTTCGTGCAGTGAATTGAAGTGTTGGAACAGAGTGCTTCTCTTTCATAGAAACGCATTAGTGTTTCTTGTGAATTCTTGCATGTTGCTTAAGGCACTTTCAAAGGAAAGTGATTTTCTCTGAAAGGACATAATTTAGAAAGTGAAGCAACACTACATTCACTTCGCCCAGTAAATTGAAGTGTTGAAACAGACTGCTTCTCTTTCAGAGAAATGCATGTGAGTTTCTGGTGAATGCTTGTAAGTAGCTTAAGGCACTTTCAAAGGAAAGTGATTTTCTCTGAAAGGACATAATTTAGAAAGTGAAGCAACACTCCATTCACTTCGCACATTGAATTGAAGTGTTGGAACAGACTGCTTCTCTTTCAGAGAAACGCATGTGAGTTTCTGTTGAATGCTTGTAAGTAGCTTAAGGCACTTTGAAAGGAAAGTGATTTTCTCTGAAAGGACAGCATTTAGAAAGCGAGGCAACACTCCATTCACTTCACACAGTGAATTGAAGTGTTGGAACAGACTGCTTCTCTTTCAGAGAAACGTATGTGAGGTTCTTCCTAATGCTTGCAAGTAGCTTAAGGCACTTTCAAAGGAAAGTGATTTTCTCTGAAAGGACAGCATTTAGAAAGTGAAGCAACACTCCATTCACTTCGCACAGAGAATTGAAGTGTTGGAACAGATTGCTTCTCTTTCAGAGAAATGCATGTGAGTTTCTGTTGAATGCTTGTAAGTAGCTTAAGGCACTTTCAAATGAAAGTGATTTTCTCTGAAAGGACAGCATTTAGAAAGTGAAGCAACACTCCATTCACTTCGCACAGTGAATTGAAGTGTTGGAACAGACTGCTTCTCTTTCAGAGACACGCATGTGAGTTTGTTGTGAATTCTTGCAAGTTGCTTAAGGCACTTTCAAAGGAAAGTGACTTTCTCTGAAAGGACAGCATTTAGAAAGTGAGGCAACACTCCATTCACTTCGCACAGTGAATTGAAGTGTTGGAACAGACTGCTTCTCTTTCAGAGAAACGCATGTGAGTTTCTTCCTAATGCTTGCAAGTAGCTTAAGGCACTTTCAAAGGAAAGTGATTTTCTCTGAAAGGACAGCATTTAGAAAGTGAAGCAACACTCCCTTCACTTCGAACAGTGAATTGAAGTGTTGGAATAGACTGCTTCTCTTTCAGAGAAATGCATGTGAGTTTCTGTTGAATGCTTTTAAGTAGCTTAAGGCACTTTCAAAGGAAAGTGATTTTCTCTGAAAGGACAGCATTTAGAAAGTGAAGCAACACTCCATTCACTTCGCACAGTGAATTGAAGTGTTGGAACAGACTGCTTCACTTTCAGAGAAACGCATGTGAGTTTCTTCCTAATGCTTGTAAGTACCTTAAGGCACTTTCAAAGGAAAGTGATTTTCTCTGAGAGGACAGCATTTAGAAAGTGAGGCAACACTCCATTCACTTCACACAGTGAATTGAAGTGTTGGAACAGAATGCTTCTCTTTCAGAGAAACGCATGTGAGTTTGTTGTGAATTCTTGCAAGTTGCTTAAGGCACTTTCAAAGGAAAGTGATTTTCTCTGAAAGGACAGCATTTAGAAACTGAAGCAACACTCCATTCACTTCGCACAGTGAATTGAAGTGTTGGAACAGACTGCTTCTCTTTAAGAGAAACGCATGTGAGTTTTTTGTGAATGCTTGAAAGTAGTTTACGGCACTTTCAAAGGAAAGTAATTTTCTCTTAAAGGACAGCATTTAGAAAGTGAAGCAGCACTCCATTCACTTCGCACAGTGAATTGAAGTGTTGGAACAGACTGCTTCTCTTTCAGAGAAACACATGTGAGTTTCTGTTGAATGCTTGTAAGTAGCTTAAGGCACTTTCAAAGAAAAGTGATTTTCTCTGAAAGGACAGCATTTAGAAAGTGAAGCAACACTCCATTCCCTTCGTGCAGTGAATTGAAGTGTTGGAACAGACTGCTTCTCTTTCAGAGAAATGCATGTGAGTTTCTGTTGAATGCTTGTAAGTAGCTTAAGGCACTTTCAAAGGAAAGTGATTTTCTCTGAAAGGACATAATTTAGAAAGTGAAGCAACACTCCATTCACTTCGCACATTGAATTGAAGTGTTGGAACAGACTGCTTCTCTTTCAGAGAAACACATGTGAGTTTCTGTTGAATGCTTGTAAGTTGCTTAAGGCACTTTGAAAGGAAAGTGATTTTCTCTGAAAGGACAGCATTTAGAAAGCGAGGCAACACTCCATTCACTTCACACAGTGAATTGAAGTGTTGGAACAGACTGCTTCTCTTTCAGAGAAACGCATGTGAGTTTCTTCCTAATGCTTGCTAGTAGCTTAAGGCACTTTCAAAGGAAAGTGATTTTCTCTGAAAGGACAGGATTTAGAAAGTGAAGCAACACTCCATTCACTTCGCACAGTGAATTGAAGTTTTGGAACAGACTGCTTCTCTTTCAGAGAAACGCATGTGAGTTTCTTCCTAATGCTTGCAAGTAGCTTAAGGCACTTTCAAAGGAAAGTGATTTTCTCTGAAAGGACAGCATTTAGAAAGTGAAGCAACACTCCATTCACTTCGCACAGTGAATTGAAGTGTTGGAACAGACTGCTTCTCTTTCAGAGAAACGCATGTGAGTTTCTGGTGAATGCTTGTAAGTAGCTTAAGGCACTTTCAAAGGAAAGTGATTTTCCCTGAAAGGACAGCATTTAGAAAGTGAAGCAACACTCCATTCACTTCGCACAGTGAATTGAAGTTTTGGAACAGACTGCTTCTCTTTCAGAGAAACGCATGTGAGTTTCTTCCTAATGCTTGCAAGTAGCTTAAGGCACTTTCAAAGGAAAGTGATTTTCTCTGAAAGGACAGCATTTAGAAAGTGAAGCAACACTCCATTCACTTCGCACAGTGAATTGAAGTTTTGGAACAGACTGCTTCTCTTTCAGAGAAACGCATGTGAGTTTCTGGTGAATGCTTGTAAGTAGCTTAAGGCACTTTCAAAGGAAAGTGATTTTCTCTGAAAGGACAGCATTTAGAAAGTGAAGCAACACTCCATTCACTTCGCACAGTGAATTGAAGTGTTAGAAGAGACTGCTACTCTTTCAGAGAAATGCATGTGAGTTTCTGTTGAATGCTTGTAAGTAGCTTAAGGCACTTTCAATGGAAAGTGATTTTCTCTGAAAGGACAGCATTTAGAAAGTGAAGCAACACTCCATTCACTTCGCACAGAGAATTGAAGGGTTGGAACAGATTGTTTCTCTTTCAGAGAAATGCATGTGAGTTTCAGTTTAATGCTTGTAAGTAGCTTAAGGCACATTCAAAGGAAAGTGATTTTTTCTGAAAGGACAGCATTTAGAAAGTGAAGCAACACTATATTCACTTCGCACACTGAATTGAAGTGTTGGAACAGACTGCTTCTCTTTCAGAGAAACTCATGTGAGTTTTTTGTGAATGCTTGAAAGTAGTTTTGGGCACTTTCAATGGAAAGTGATTTTCTCTGAAAGGACAGCATTTAGAAAGTGAGGCAACACTCCATTCACTTCGCACAGTGAATTGAAGTGTTGGAACAGACTGCTTCCCTTTCAGAGAAACGCATGTGAGTTTCTTCCTAATGCTTGCAAGTAGCTTAAGGCACTTTCAAAGGAAAGTGATTTTCTCTGAAAGGACAGCATTTAGAAAGTGAAGCAACACTCCATTCACTCCGCACAGTGAATTGAAGTGTTGGAACAGACTGCTTCTCTTTCAGAGAAACTCATGTGAGTTTCTTCCTAATGCTTGCAAGTAGCTTAAGGCACTTTCAAAGGAAAGTGATTTTCTCTGAAAGGACAGCATTTAGAAGGTGAAGCAACACTCCATTCACTTCGCACAGTGAATTGAAGTGTTGGAACAGACTGCTTCTCTTTCAGAGAAACGCATGTGAGTTTCTGGTGAATGCTTGTAAGTATCTTAAGGCACTTTCAAAGGAAAGTGATTTTCTCTGAAAGGACAGCATTTAGAAAGTGAAGCAACACTCCATTCACTTTGCACAGAGAATTGAAGTGTTGGAACAGATTGCTTCTCTTTCAGAGAAATGCATGTGAGTTTCAGTTGAATGCTTGTAAGTAGCTTAAGGCACATTCAAAGGAAAGTGATTTTCTCTGAAAGGACAGCATTTAGAAAGTGAAGCAACACTATATTCACTTCTCACACTGAATTGAAGTGTTGGAACAGACTGCTTCTCTTTCAGAGAAACGCATGTGAGTTTTTGTGAATGCTTGAAAGAAGTTTTGGGCACTTTCAATGGAAAGTGATTTTCTCTGAAAGGACAGCATTTAGAAAGTGAGGCAACACTCCATTCACTTCGCACAGTGAATTGAAGTGTTGGAACAGACTGCTTCTCTTTCAGAGAAACGCATGTGAGTTTCTTCCTAATGCTTGCAAGTAGCTTAAGGCACTTTCAAAGGAAAGTGATTTTCTCTGAAAGGACAGCATTTAGAAAGTGAAGCAACACTCCATTCACTCCGCACAGTGAATTGAAGTGTTGGAACAGACTGCTTCTCTTTCATAGAAACGCATTAGTGTTTCTTGTGAATGCTTGCAAGTAGCTTAAGGCACTTTCAAAGGAAAGTGATTTTCTCTGAAAGGAGAGCATTTAGAAAGTGAAGCAACACTCCATTCACTTCGCACAGAGAATTGAAGTGTTGGAACAGATTGCTTCTCTTTCAGAGAAATGCATGTGAGTTTCTGTTGAATGCTTGTAAGTAGCTTAAGGTACTTTCAAAGGAAAGTGATTTTCTCTGAAAGGACAGCATTTAGAAAGTGAAGCAACACTCCATTCACTTCGCACAGTGAATTGAAGTGTTGGAACAGACTGCTTCTCTTTCAGAGAAACGCATGTGAGTTTCTTCCTAATGCTGGCAAGTAGCTTAAGGCACTTTCAAAGGAAAGTGATTTTCTCAGAAAGGACAGCATTTAGAAAGTGAAGCAACACTCCATTCACTTCGCACAGTGAATTGAAGTGTTGGAACAGACTGCTTCTCTTTCAGAGAAACGCATGTGAGTTTCTGTTGAATGCTTGTAAGTAGTTTTGGGCACTTTCAATGGAAAGTGATTTTCTCTGAAAGGACAGCATTTAGAAAGTGAGGCAACACTCCATTCACTTCGCACAGTGAACTGAAGTGTTGGAACAGACTGCTTCTCTTTCAGAGAAACGCATGTGAGTTTCTTCCAAATGCTTGCAAGTAGCTTAAGGCACTTTCCAAGGAAAGTGATTTTCTCTGAAAGGACAGCATTTACAAAGTGAAGCAACACTCCCTTCACTTCGAACAGTGAATTGAAGTGTTGGAATAGACTGCTTCTCTTTCAGAGAAATGCATGTGAGTTTCTGTTGAATGCTTGTAAGTAGCTTAAGGCACTTTCAAAGGAAAGTGATTTTCTCTGAAAGGACAGCATTTAGAAAGTGAGGCAACACTCCATTCACTTCACACAGTGAATTGAAGTGTTGGAACAGACTGCTTCTCTTTCAGAGAAACGCATGTGAGGTTCTTCCTAATGCTTGCAAGTAGCTTAAGGCACTTTCAAAGGAAAGTGATTTTCTCTGAAAGGACAGCATTTAGAAAGTGAAGCAATACTCCATTCACTTCGCACATTGAATTGAAGTGTTGGAACAGACTGCTTCTCTTTCAGAGAAACACATGTGAGTTTCTGTTGAATGCTTGTAAGTAGCTTAAAGCACTTTCAAAGGAAAGTGATTTTCTCTGAAAGGACAGCATTTAGAAACTGAAGCAACACTCCATTCACTTCGCACAGTGAATTGAAGTATTGGAACAGACTGCTTCTCTTTCAGAGAAACGCATGTGAGTTTCTGGTGAATGCTTGTAAGTAGCTTAAGGCACTTTCAAATGAAAGTGATTTTCTCTGAAAGGACAGCATTTAGAAAGTGAAGCAACACTCCATTCACTTCGCACAGTGAATTGAAGTGTTGGAACAGACTGCTTCTCTTTCAGAGAAACGCATGTGAGTTTGTTGTGAATTCTTGCAAGTTGCTTAAGGCACTTTCAAAGGAAAGTGACTTTCTCTGAAAGGACAGCATTTAGAAAGTGAGGCAACACTCCATTCACTTCGCACAGTGAATTGAAGTGTTGGAACAGACTGCTTCTCTTTCAGAGAAACGCATGTGAGTTTCTTCCTAATGCTTGCAAGTAGCTTAAGGCACTTTCAAAGGAAAGTGATTTTCTCTGAAAGGACAGCATTTAGAAAGTGAAGCAACACTCCCTTCACTTCGAACAGTGAATTGAAGTGTTGGAATAGACTGCTTCTCTTTCAGAGAAATGCATGTGAGTTTCTGTTGAATGCTTTTAAGTAGCTTAAGGCACTTTCAAAGGAAAGTGATTTTCTCTGAAAGGACAGCATTTAGAAAGTGAGGCAACACTCCATTCACTTCACACAGTGAATTGAAGTGTTGGAACAGACTGCTTCTCTTTCAGAGAAACGCATGTGAGTTTGTTGTGAATTCTTGCAAGTTGCTTAAGGCACTTTCAAAGGAAAGTGATTTTCTCTGAAAGGACAGCATTTAGAAACTGAAGCAACACTCCATTCACTTCGCACAGTGAATTGAAGTGTTGGAACAGACTGCTTCTCTTTAAGAGAAACGCATGTGAGTTTTTTGTGAATGCTTGAAAGTAGTTTACGGCACTTTCAAAGGAAAGTAATTTTCTCTTAAAGGACAGCATTTAGAAAGTGAAGCAGCACTCCATTCACTTCGCACAGTGAATTGAAGTGTTGGAACAGACTGCTTCTCTTTCAGAGAAACACATGTGAGTTTCTGTTGAATGCTTGTAAGTAGCTTAAGGCACTTTCAAAGGAAAGTGATTTTCTCTGAAAGGACAGCATTTAGAAAGTGAAGCAACACTCCATTCCCTTCGTGCAGTGAATTGAAGTGTTGGAACAGACTGCTTCTCTTTCAGAGAAATGCATGTGAGTTTCTGTTGAATGCTTGTAAGTAGCTTAAGGCACTTTCAAAGGAAAGTGATTTTCTCTGAAAGGACAGCATTTAGAAAGTGAAGCAACACTCCATTCACTTCGCACAGTGAATTGAAGTGTTGGAACAGACTGCTTCTCTTTCAGAGAAACACATGTGAGTTTCTGTTGAATGCTTGTAAGTTGCTTAAGGCACTTTGAAAGGAAAGTGATTTTCTCTGAAAGGACTGCATTTAGAAAGCGAGGCAACACTCCATTCACTTCACACAGTGAATTGAAGTGTTGGAACAGACTGCTTCTCTTTCAGAGAAACGCATGTGAGTTTCTTCCTAATGCGTGCTAGTAGCTTAAGGCACATTCAAAGGAAAGTGATTTTCTCTGAAAGGACAGGATTTAGAAAGTGAAGCAACACTCCATTCACTTCGCACAGTGAATTGAAGTTTTGGAACAGACTGCTTCTCTTTCAGAGAAACGCATGTGAGTTTCTTCCTAATGCTTGCAAGTAGCTTAAGACACTTTCAAAGGAAAGTGATTTTCTCTGAAAGGACAGCATTTAGAAAGTGAAGCAACACTCCATTCACTTCGCACAGTGAATTGAAGTGTTGGAACAGACTGCTTCTCTTTCAGAGAAACGCATGTGAGTTTCTGGTGAATGCTTGTAAGTAGCTTAAGGCACTTTCAAAGGAAAGTGATTTTCCCTGAAAGGACAGCATTTAGAAAGTGAAGCAACACTCCATTCACTTCGCACAGTGAATTGAAGTTTTGGAACAGACTGCTTCTCTTTCAGAGAAACGCATGTGAGTTTCTTCCTAATGCTTGCAAGTAGCTTAAGGCACTTTCAAAGGAAAGTGATTTTCTCTGAAAGGACAGCATTTAGAAAGTGAAGCAACACTCCATTCACTTCGCACAGTGAATTGAAGTTTTGGAACAGACTGCTTCTCTTTCAGAGAAACGCATGTGAGTTTCTGGTGAATGCTTGTAAGTAGCTTAAGGCACTTTCAAAGGAAAGTGATTTTCTCTGAAAGGACAGCATTTAGAAAGTGAAGCAACAGTCCATTCACTTCGCACAGTGAATTGAAGTGTTGGAACAGACTGCTTCTCTTTCAGAGAAATGCATGTGAGTTTCTGTTGAATGCTTGTAAGTAGCTTAAGGCACTTTCAATGGAAAGTGATTTTCTCTGAAAGGACAGCATTTAGAAAGTGAAGCAACACTCCATTCACTTCGCACAGAGAATTGAAGTGTTGGAACAGATTGCTTCTCTTTCAGAGAAATGCATGTGAGTTTCAGTTTAATGCTTGTAAGTAGCTTAAGGCACATTCAAAGGAAAGTGATTTTTTCTGAAAGGACAGCATTTAGAAAGTGAAGCAACACTATATTCACTTCGCACACTCAATTGAAGTGTTGGAACAGACTGCTTCTCTTTCAGAGAAACTCATGTGAGTTTTTTGTGAATGCTTGAAAGTAGTTTTGGGCACTTTCAATGGAAAGTGATTTTCTCTGAAAGGACAGCATTTAGAAAGTGAGGCAACACTCCATTCACTTCGCACAGTGAATTGAAGTGTTGGAACAGACTGCTTCCCTTTCAGAGAAACGCATGTGAGTTTCTTCCTAATGCTTGCAAGTAGCTTAAGGCACTTTCAAAGGAAAGTGATTTTCTCTGAAAGGACAGCATTTAGAAAGTGAAGCAACACTCCATTCACTCCGCACAGTGAATTGAAGTGTTGGAACAGACTGCTTCTCTTTCAGAGAAACTCATGTGAGTTTCTTCCTAATGCTTGCAAGTAGCTTAAGGCACTTTCAAAGGAAAGTGATTTTCTCTGAAAGGACAGCATTTAGAAAGTGAAGCAACACTCCATTCACTTCGCACAGTGAATTGAAGTGTTGGAACAGACTGCTTCTCTTTCAGAGAAACACATGTGAGTTTCTGGTGAATGCTTGTAAGTATCTTAAGGCACTTTCAAAGGAAAGTGATTTTCTCTGAAAGGACAGCATTTAGAAAGTGAAGCAACACTCCATTCACTTCGCACAGAGAATTGAAGTGTTGGAACAGATTGCTTCTCTTTCAGAGAAATGCATGTGAGTTTCAGTTGAATGCTTGTAAGTAGCTTAAGGCACATTCAAAGGAAAGTGATTTTCTCTGAAAGGACAGCATTTAGAAAGTGAAGCAACACTATATTCACTTCTCACACTGAATTGAAGTGTTGGAACAGACTGCTTCTCTTTCAGAGAAACGCATGTGAGTTTTCGTGAATGCTTGAAAGTAGTTTTGGGCACTTTCAATGGAAAGTGATTTTCTCTGAAAGGACAGCATTTAGAAAGTGAGACAACACTCCATTCACTTCGCACAGTGAATTGAAGTGTTGGAACAGACTGCTTCTCTTTCAGAGAAACGCATGTGAGTTTCTTCCTAATGCTTGCAAGTAGCTTAAGGCACTTTCAAAGGAAAGTGATTTTCTCTGAAAGGACAGCATTTAGAAAGTGAAGCAACACTCCATTCACTCCGCACAGTGAATTGAAGTGTTGGAACAGACTGCTTCTCTTTCATAGAAACGCATTAGTGTTTCTTGTGAATGCTTGCAAGTAGCTTAAGGCACTTTCAAAGGAAAGTGATTTTCTCTGAAAGGAGAGCATTTAGAAAGTGAAGCAACACTCCATTCACTTCGCACAGAGAATTGAAGTGTTGGAACAGATTGCTTCTCTTTCAGAGAAATGCTTGTGAGTTTCTGTTGAATGCTTGTAAGTAGCTTAAGGTACTTTCAAAGGAAAGTGATTTTCTCTGAAAGGACAGCATTTAGAAAGTGAAGCAACACTCCATTCACTTCGCACAGTGAATTGAAATGTTGGAACAGACTGCTTCTCTTTCAGAGAAACGCATGTGAGTTTCTTCCTAATGCTGGCAAGTAGCTTAAGGCACTTTCAAAGGAAAGTGATATTCTCAGAAAGGACAGCATTTAGAAAGTGAAGCAACACTCCATTCACTTCGCACAGTGAATTGAAGTGTTGGAACAGACTGCTTCTCTTTCAGAGAAATGCATGTGAGTTTCTGTTGAATGCTTGTAAGTAGTTTTGGGCACTTTCAATGGAAAGTGATTTTCTCTGAAAGGACAGCATTTAGAAAGTGAGGCAACACTCCATTCACTTCACACAGTGAATTGAAGTGTTGGAACAGACTGCTTCTCTTTCAGAGAAACGCATGTGAGTTTCTTCCTAATGCCTGCAAGTAGCTTAAGGCACTTTCCAAGGAAAGTGATTTTCTCTGAAAGGACAGCATTTAGAAAGTGAAGCAACACTCCCTTCACTTCGAACAGTGAATTGAAGTGTTGGAATAGACTGCTTCTCTTTCAGAGAAATGCATGTGAGTTTCTGTTGAATGCTTGTAAGTAGCTTAAGGCACTTTCAAAGGAAAGTGATTTTCTCTGAAAGGACAGCATTTAGAAAGTGAGGCAACACTCCATTCACTTCACACAGTGAATTAAAGTGTTGGAACAGACTGCTTCTCTTTCAGAGAAACGCATGTGAGGTTCTTCCTAATGCTTGCAAGTAGCTTAAGGCACTTTCAAAGGAAAGTGATTTTCTCTGAAAGGACAGCATTTAGAAAGTGAAGCAATACTCCATTCACTTCGCACATTGAATTGAAGTGTTGGAACAGACTGCTTCTCTTTCAGAGAAACACATGTGAGTTTCTGTTGAATGCTTGTAAGTAGCTTAAGGCACTTTCAAAGGAAAGTGATTTTCTCTGAAAGGACAGCATTTAGAAACTGAAGCAACACTCCATTCACTTCGCACAGTGAATTGAAGTATTGGAACAGACTGCTTCTATTTCAGAGAAACGCATGTGAGTTTCTGGTGAATGCTTGTAAGTAGCTTAAGGCACTTTCAGAGGAAAGTGATTTTCTCTGAAAGGACAGCATTTAGAAAGTGAAGCAACACTCCATTCACTTCGCACAGTGAATTGAAGTGTTGGAACAGACTGCTTCTCTTTCAGAGAAACGCATGTGAGTTTGTTGTGAATTCTTGCAAGTTGCTTAAGGCACTTTCAAAGGAAAGTGATTTTCTCTGAAAGGACAGCATTTAGAAAGTGAAGCAGCACTCCATTCACTTCGCACAGTGAATTGAAGTGTTGGAACAGACTGGTTCTCTTTCAGAGAAACGCATGTGAGTTTCTGTTGAATGCTTGTAAGTAGCTTAAGGCACTTTCAAAGGAAAGTGATTTTCTCTGAAAGGACAGCATTTAGAAAGTGAAGCAACACTCCATTCCCTTCGTGCAGTGAATTGAAGTGTTGGAACAGAGTGCTTCTCTTTCATAGAAACGCATTAGTGTTTCTTGTGAATTCTTGCATGTTGCTTAAGGCACTTTCAAAGGAAAGTAATTTTCTCTGAAAGGACATAATTTAGAAAGTGAAGCAACACTCCATTCACTTCGCCCAGTAAATTGAAGTGTTGGAACAGACTGCTTCTCTTTCAGAGAAACGCATGTGAGTTTCTGTTGAATGCTTGTAAGTAGCTTAAGGCACTTTCAAAGGAAAGTGACTTTCTCTGTAAGGACAGCATTTAGAAAGTGAGGCAACACTCCATTCACTTCGCACATTGAATTGAAGTGTTGGAACAGACTGCTTCTCTTTCAGAGAAACGCATGTGAGTTTCTTCCTAATGCTTGCAAGTAGCTTAAGGCACTTTCAAAGGAAAGTGATTTTCTCTGAAAGGACAGCATTTAGAAAGTGAAGCAACACTGCCTTCACTTCGAACAGTGAATTGAAGTGTTGGAAAAGACTGCTTCTCTTTCAGAGAAATGCATGTGAGTTTCTGTTGAATGCTTTTAAGTAGCTTAAGGCACTTTCAAAGGAAAGTGATTTTCTCTGAAAGGACAGCATTTAGAAAGTGAGGCAACACTCCATTCACTTCACACAGTGAATTGAAGTGTTGGAACAGACTGCTTCTCTTTCAGAGAAACGCATGTGAGTTTGTTGTGAATTCTTGCAAGTTGCTTAAGGCACTTTCAAAGGAAAGTGATTTTCTCTGAAAGGACAGCATTTAGAAACTGAAGCAACACTCCATTCACTTCGCACAGTGAATTGAAGTGTTGGAACAGACTGCTTCTCTTTAAGAGAAACGCATGTGAGTTTTTTGTGAATGCTTGAAAGTAGTTTACGGCACTTTCAAAGGAAAGTAATTTTCTCTTAAAGGACAGCATTTAGAAAGTGAAGCAGCACTCCATTCACTTCGCACAGTGAATTGAAGTGTTGGAACAGACTGCTTCTCTTTCAGAGAAACACATGTGAGTTTCTGTTGAATGCTTGTAAGTAGCTTAAGGCACTTTCAAAGGAAAGTGATTTTCTCTGAAAGGACAGCATTTAGAAAGTGAAGCAACACTCCATTCCCTTCGTGCAGTGAATTGAAGTGTTGGAACAGACTGCTTCTCTTTCAGAGAAATGCATGTGAGTTTCTGTTGAATGCTTGTAAGTAGCTTAAGGCACTTTCAAAGGAAAGTGATTTTCTCTGAAAGGACATAATTTAGAAAGTGAAGCAACACTCCATTCACTTCGCACATTGAATTGAAGTGTTGGAACAGACTGCTTCTCTTTCAGAGAAACACATGTGAGTTTCTGTTGAATGCTTGTAAGTTGCTTAAGGCACTTTGAAAGGAAAGTGATTTTCTCTGAAAGGACAGCATTTAGAAAGCGAGGCAACACTCCATTCACTTCACACAGTGAATTGAAGTGTTGGAACAGACTGCTTCTCTTTCAGAGAAACGCATGTGAGTTTCTTCCTAATGCTTGCTAGTAGCTTAAGGCACTTTCAAAGGAAAGTGATTTTCTCTGAAAGGACAGGATTTAGAAAGTGAAGCAACACTCCATTCACTTCGCACAGTGAATTGAAGTGTTGGAACAGACTGCTTCTCTTTCAGAGAAACGCATGTGAGTTTCTTCCTAATGCTTGCAAGTAGCTTAAGGCACTTTCAAAGGAAAGTGATTTTCTCTGAAAGGACAGCATTTAGAAAGTGAAGCAACACTCCATTCACTTCGCACAGTGAATTGAAGTTTTGGAACAGACTGCTTCTCTTTCAGAGAAACGCATGTGAGTTTCTGGTGAATGCTTGTAAGTAGCTTAAGGCACTTTCAAAGGAAAGTGATTTTCTCTGAAAGGACAGCATTTAGAAAGTGAAGCAACACTCCATTCACTTCGCACAGTGAATTGAAGTTTTGGAACAGACTGCTTCTCTTTCAGAGAAACGCATGTGAGTTTCTTCCTAATGCTTGCAAGTAGCTTAAGGCACTTTCAAAGGAAAGTGATTTTCTCTGAAAGGACAGCATTTAGAAAGTGAAGCAACACTCCATTCACTTCGCACAGTGAATTGAAGTTTTGGAACAGACTGCTTCTCTTTCAGAGAAACGCATGTGAGTTTCTGGTGAATGCTTGTAAGTAGCTTAAGGCACTTTCAAAGGAAAGTGATTTTCTCTGAAAGGACAGCATTTAGAAAGTGAAGCAACACTCCATTCACTTCGCACAGTGAATTGAAGTGTTAGAAGAGACTGCTTCTCTTTCAGAGAAATGCAAGTGAGTTTCTGTTGAATGCTTGTAAGTAGCTTAAGGCACTTTCAATGGAAAGTGATTTTCTCTGAAAGGACAGCATTTAGAAAGTGAAGCAACACTCCATTCACTTCGCACAGAGAATTGAAGTGTTGGAACAGATTGCTTCTCTTTCAGAGAAATGCAAGTGAGTTTCAGTTTAATGCTTGTAAGTAGCTTAAGGCACATTCAAAGGAAAGTGATTTTTTCTGAAAGGACAGCATTTAGAAAGTGAAGCAACACTATATTCACTTCGCAAACTGAATTGAAGTGTTGGAACAGACTGCTTCTCTTTCAGAGAAACTCATGTGAGTTTTTTGTGAATGCTTGAAAGTAGTTTTGGGCACTTTCAATGGAAAGTGATTTTCTCTGAAAGGACAGCATTTAGAAAGTGAGGCAACACTCCATTCACTTCGCACAGTGAATTGAAGTGTTGGAACAGACTGCTTCCCTTTCAGAGAAACGCATGTGAGTTTCTTCCTAATGCTTGCAAGTAGCTTAAGGCACTTTCAAAGGAAAGTGATTTTCTCTGAAAGGACAGCATTTAGAAAGTGAAGCAACACTCCATTCACTCCGCACAGTGAATTGAAGTTTTGGAACAGACTGCTTCTCTTTCAGAGAAACTCATGTGAGTTTCTTCCTAATGCTTGCAAGTAGCTTAAGGCACTTTCAAAGGAAAGTGATTTTCTCTGAAAGGACAGCATTTAGAAGGTGAAGCAACACTCCATTCACTCCGCACAGTGAATTGAAGTGTTGGAACAGACTGCTTCTCTTTCATAGAAACGCATTAGTGTTTCTTGTGAATGCTTGCAAGTAGCTTAAGGCACTTTCAAAGGAAAGTGATTTTCTCTGAAAGGAGAGCATTTAGAAAGTGAAGCAACACTCCATTCACTTCGCACAGAGAATTGAAGTGTTGGAACAGATTGCTTCTCTTTCAGAGAAATGCATGTGAGTTTCTGTTGAATGCTTGTAAGTAGCTTAAGGTACTTTCAAAGGAAAGTGATTTTCTCTGAAAGGACAGCATTTAGAAAGTGAAGCAACACTCCATTCACTTCGCACAGTGAATTGAAGTGTTGGAACAGACTGCTTCTCTTTCAGAGAAACGCATGTGAGTTTCTTCCTAATGCTGGCAAGTAGCTTAAGGCACTTTCAAAGGAAAGTGATTTTCTCAGAAAGGACAGCATTTAGAAAGTGAAGCAACACTCCATTCACTTCGCACAGTGAATTGAAGTGTTGGAACAGACTGCTTCTCTTTCAGAGAAATGCATGTGAGTTTCTGTTGAATGCTTGTAAGTAGTTTTGGGCACTTTCAATGGAAAGTGATTTTCTCTGAAAGGACAGCATTTAGAAAGTGAGGCAACACTCCATTCACTTCGCACAGTGAATTGAAGTGTTGGAACAGACTGCTTCTCTTTCAGAGAAACGCATGTGAGTTTGTTGTGAATTCTTGCAAGTTGCTTAAGGCACTTTCAAAGGAAAGTGATTTTCTCTGAAAGGACAGCATTTAGAAAGTGAAGCAGCACTCCATTCACTTCGCACAGTGAATTGAAGTGTTGGAACAGACTGGTTCTCTTTCAGAGAAACGCATGTGAGTTTCTGTTGAATGCTTGTAAGTAGCTTAAGGCACTTTCAAAGGAAAGTGATTTTCTCTGAAAGGACAGCATTTAGAAAGTGAAGCAACACTCCATTCCCTTCGTGCAGTGAATTGAAGTGTTGGAACAGAGTGCTTCTCTTTCATAGAAACGCATTAGTGTTTCTTGTGAATTCTTGCATGTTGCTTAAGGCACTTTCAAAGGAAAGTAATTTTCTCTGAAAGGACATAATTTAGAAAGTGAAGCAACACTCCATTCACTTCGCGCAGTAAATTGAAGTGTTGGAACAGACTGCTTCTCTTTCAGAGAAACGCATGTGAGTTTCTGTTGAATGCTTGTAAGTAGCTTAAGGCACTTTCAAAGGAAAGTGACTTTCTCTGTAAGGACAGCATTTAGAAAGTGAGGCAACACTCCATTCACTTCGCACATTGAATTGAAGTGTTGGAACAGACTGCTTCTCTTTCAGAGAAACGCATGTGAGTTTCTTCCTAATGCTTGCAAGTAGCTTAAGGCACTTTCAAAGGAAAGTGATTTTCTCTGAAAGGACAGCATTTAGAAAGTGAAGCAACACTGCCTTCACTTCGAACAGTGAATTGAAGTGTTGGAATAGACTGCTTCTCTTTCAGAGAAATGCATGTGAGTTTCTGTTGAATGCTTTTAAGTAGCTTAAGGCACTTTCAAAGGAAAGTGATTTTCTCTGAAAGGACAGCATTTAGAAAGTGAGGCAACACTCCATTCACTTCACACAGTGAATTGAAGTGTTGGAACAGACTGCTTCTCTTTCAGAGAAACGCATGTGAGTTTGTTGTGAATTCTTGCAAGTTGCTTAAGGCACTTTCAAAGGAAAGTGATTTTCTCTGAAAGGACAGCATTTAGAAACTGAAGCAACACTCCATTCACTTCGCACAGTGAATTGAAGTGTTGGAACAGACTGCTTCTCTTTAAGAGAAACGCATGTGAGTTTTTTGTGAATGCTTGAAAGTAGTTTACGGCACTTTCAAAGGAAAGTAATTTTCTCTTAAAGGACAGCATTTAGAAAGTGAAGCAGCACTCCATTCACTTCGCACAGTGAATTGAAGTGTTGGAACAGACTGCTTCTCTTTCAGAGAAATGCAAGTGAGTTTCAGTTTAATGCTTGTAAGTAGCTTAAGGCACATTCAAAGGAAAGTGATTTTTTCTGAAAGGACAGCATTTAGAAAGTGAAGCAACACTATATTCACTTCGCAAACTGAATTGAAGTGTTGGAACAGACTGCTTCTCTTTCAGAGAAACTCATGTGAGTTTTTTGTGAATGCTTGAAAGTAGTTTTGGGCACTTTCAATGGAAAGTGATTTTCTCTGAAAGGACAGCATTTAGAAAGTGAGGCAACACTCCATTCACTTCGCACAGTGAATTGAAGTGTTGGAACAGACTGCTTCCCTTTCAGAGAAACGCATGTGAGTTTCTTCCTAATGCTTGCAAGTAGCTTAAGGCACTTTCAAAGGAAAGTGATTTTCTCTGAAAGGACAGCATTTAGAAAGTGAAGCAACACTCCATTCACTCCGCACAGTGAATTGAAGTTTTGGAACAGACTGCTTCTCTTTCAGAGAAACTCATGTGAGTTTCTTCCTAATGCTTGCAAGTAGCTTAAGGCACTTTCAAAGGAAAGTGATTTTCTCTGAAAGGACAGCATTTAGAAGGTGAAGCAACACTCCATTCACTCCGCAGAGTGAATTGAAGTGTTGGAACAGACTGCTTCTCTTTCATAGAAACGTATTAGTGTTTCTTGTGAATGCTTGCAAGTAGCTTAAGGCACTTTCAAAGGAAAGTGATTTTCTCTGAAAGGAGAGCATTTAGAAAGTGAAGCAACACTCCATTCACATCGCACAGAGAATTGAAGTGTTGGAACAGATTGCTTCTCTTTCAGAGAAATGCATGTGAGTTTCTGTTGAATGCTTGTAAGTAGCTTAAGGTACTTTCAAAGGAAAGTGATTTTCTCTGAAAGGACAGCATTTAGAAAGTGAAGCAACACTCCATTCACTTCGCACAGTGAATTGAAGTGTTGGAACAGACTGCTTCTCTTTCAGAGAAACGCATGTGAGTTTCTTCCTAATGCTGGCAAGTAGCTTAAGGCACTTTCAAAGGAAAGTGATTTTCTCAGAAAGGACAGCATTTAGAAAGTGAAGCAACACTCCATTCACTTCGCACAGTGAATTGAAGTGTTGGAACAGACTGCTTCTCTTTCAGAGAAATGCATGTGAGTTTCTGTTGAATGCTTGTAAGTAGTTTTGGGCACTTTCAATGGAAAGTGATTTTCTCTGAAAGGACAGCATTTAGAAAGTGAGGCAACACTCCATTCACTTCGCACAGTGAATTGAAGTGTTGGAACAGACTGCTTCTCTTTCAGAGAAACGCATGTGAGTTTGTTGTGAATTCTTGCAAGTTGCTTAAGGCACTTTCAAAGGAAAGTGATTTTCTCTGAAAGGACAGCATTTAGAAAGTGAAGCAGCACTCCATTCACTTCGCACAGTGAATTGAAGTGTTGGAACAGACTGGTTCTCTTTCAGAGAAACGCATGTGAGTTTCTGTTGAATGCTTGTAAGTAGCTTAAGGCACTTTCAAAGGAAAGTGATTTTCTCTGAAAGGACAGCATTTAGAAAGTGAAGCAACACTCCATTCCCTTCGTGCAGTGAATTGAAGTGTTGGAACAGAGTGCTTCTCTTTCATAGAAACGCATTAGTGTTTCTTGTGAATTCTTGCATGTTGCTTAAGGCACTTTCAAAGGAAAGTAATTTTCTCTGAAAGGACATAATTTAGAAAGTGAAGCAACACTCCATTCACTTCGCCCAGTAAATTGAAGTGTTGGAACAGACTGCTTCTCTTTCAGAGAAACGCATGTGAGTTTCTGTTGAATGCTTGTAAGTAGCTTAAGGCACTTTCAAAGGAAAGTGACTTTCTCTGTAAGGACAGCATTTAGAAAGTGAGGCAACACTCCATTCACTTCGCACATTGAATTGAAGTGTTGGAACAGACTGCTTCTCTTTCAGAGAAACGCATGTGAGTTTCTTCCTAATGCTTGCAAGTAGCTTAAGGCACTTTCAAAGGAAAGTGATTTTCTCTGAAAGGACAGCATTTAGAAAGTGAAGCAACACTGCCTTCACTTCGAACAGTGAATTGAAGTGTTGGAATAGACTGCTTCTCTTTCAGAGAAATGCATGTGAGTTTCTGTTGAATGCTTTTAAGTAGCTTAAGGCACTTTCAAAGGAAAGTGATTTTCTCTGAAAGGACAGCATTTAGAAAGTGAGGCAACACTCCATTCACTTCACACAGTGAATTGAAGTGTTGGAACAGACTGCTTCTCTTTCAGAGAAACGCATGTGAGTTTGTTGTGAATTCTTGCAAGTTGCTTAAGGCACTTTCAAAGGAAAGTGATTTTCTCTGAAAGGACAGCATTTAGAAACTGAAGCAACACTCCATTCACTTCGCACAGTGAATTGAAGTGTTGGAACAGACTGCTTCTCTTTAAGAGAAACGCATGTGAGTTTTTTGTGAATGCTTGAAAGTAGTTTACGGCACTTTCAAAGGAAAGTAATTTTCTCTTAAAGGACAGCATTTAGAAAGTGAAGCAGCACTCCATTCACTTCGCACAGTGAATTGAAGTGTTGGAACAGACTGCTTCTCTTTCAGAGAAACACATGTGAGTTTCTGTTGAATGCTTGTAAGTAGCTTAAGGCACTTTCAAAGGAAAGTGATTTTCTCTGAAAGGACAGCATTTAGAAAGTGAAGCAACACTCCATTCCCTTCGTGCAGTGAATTGAAGTGTTGGAACAGACTGCTTCTCTTTCAGAGAAATGCATGTGAGTTTCTGTTGAATGCTTGTAAGTAGCTTAAGGCACTTTCAAAGGAAAGTGATTTTCTCTGAAAGGACATAATTTAGAAAGTGAAGCAACACTCCATTCACTTCGCACATTGAATTGAAGTGTTGGAACAGACTGCTTCTCTTTCAGAGAAACACATGTGAGTTTCTGTTGAATGCTTGTAAGTTGCTTAAGGCACTTTGAAAGGAAAGTGATTTTCTCTGAAAGGACAGCATTTAGAAAGCGAGGCAACACTCCATTCACTTCACACAGTGAATTGAAGTGTTGGAACAGACTGCTTCTCTTTCAGAGAAACGCATGTGAGTTTCTTCCTAATGCTTGCTAGTAGCTTAAGGCACTTTCAAAGGAAAGTGATTTTCTCTGAAAGGACAGGATTTAGAAAGTGAAGCAACACTCCATTCACTTCGCACAGTGAATTGAAGTGTTGGAACAGACTGCTTCTCTTTCAGAGAAACGCATGTGAGTTTCTTCCTAATGCTTGCAAGTAGCTTAAGGCACTTTCAAAGGAAAGTGATTTTCTCTGAAAGGACAGCATTTAGAAAGTGAAGCAACACTCCATTCACTTCGCACAGTGAATTGAAGTTTTGGAACAGACTGCTTCTCTTTCAGAGAAACGCATGTGAGTTTCTGGTGAATGCTTGTAAGTAGCTTAAGGCACTTTCAAAGGAAAGTGATTTTCTCTGAAAGGACAGCATTTAGAAAGTGAAGCAACACTCCATTCACTTCGCACAGTGAATTGAAGTTTTGGAACAGACTGCTTCTCTTTCAGAGAAACGCATGTGAGTTTCTTCCTAATGCTTGCAAGTAGCTTAAGGCACTTTCAAAGGAAAGTGATTTTCTCTGAAAGGACAGCATTTAGAAAGTGAAGCAACACTCCATTCACTTCGCACAGTGAATTGAAGTTTTGGAACAGACTGCTTCTCTTTCAGAGAAACGCATGTGAGTTTCTGGTGAATGCTTGTAAGTAGCTTAAGGCACTTTCAAAGGAAAGTGATTTTCTCTGAAAGGACAGCATTTAGAAAGTGAAGCAACACTCCATTCACTTCGCACAGTGAATTGAAGTGTTAGAAGAGACTGCTTCTCTTTCAGAGAAATGCAAGTGAGTTTCTGTTGAATGCTTGTAAGTAGCTTAAGGCACTTTCAATGGAAAGTGATTTTCTCTGAAAGGACAGCATTTAGAAAGTGAAGCAACACTCCATTCACTTCGCACAGAGAATTGAAGTGTTGGAACAGATTGCTTCTCTTTCAGAGAAATGCAAGTGAGTTTCAGTTTAATGCTTGTAAGTAGCTTAAGGCACATTCAAAGGAAAGTGATTTTTTCTGAAAGGACAGCATTTAGAAAGTGAAGCAACACTATATTCACTTCGCACACTGAATTGAAGTGTTGGAACAGACTGCTTCTCTTTCAGAGAAACTCATGTGAGTTTTTTGTGAATGCTTGAAAGTAGTTTTGGGCACTTTCAATGGAAAGTGATTTTCTCTGAAAGGACAGCATTTAGAAAGTGAGACAACACTCCATTCACTTCGCACAGTGAATTGAAGTGTTGGAACAGACTGCTTCCCTTTCAGAGAAACGCATGTGAGTTTCTTCCTAATGCTTGCAAGTAGCTTAAGGCACTTTCAAAGGAGAGTGATTTTCTCTGAAAGGACAGCATTTAGAAAGTGAAGCAACACTCCATTCACTCCGCACAGTGAATTGAAGTTTTGGAACAGACTGCTTCTCTTTCAGAGAAACTCATGTGAGTTTCTTCCTAATGCTTGCAAGTAGCTTAAGGCACTTTCAAAGGAAAGTGATTTTCTCTGAAAGGACAGCATTTAGAAGGTGAAGCAACACTCCATTCACTCCGCACAGTGAATTGAAGTGTTGGAACAGACTGCTTCTCTTTCATAGAAACGCATTAGTGTTTCTTGTGAATGCTTGCAAGTAGCTTAAGGCACTTTCAAAGGAAAGTGATTTTCTCTGAAAGGAGAGCATTTAGAAAGTGAAGCAACACTCCATTCACTTCGCACAGAGAATTGAAGTGTTGGAACAGATTGCTTCTCTTTCAGAGAAATGCATGTGAGTTTCTGTTGAATGCTTGTAAGTAGCTTAAGGTACTTTCAAAGGAAAGTGATTTTCTCTGAAAGGACAGCATTTAGAAAGTGAAGCAACACTCCATTCACTTCGCACAGTGAATTGAAGTGTTGGAACAGACTGCTTCTCTTTCAGAGAAACGCATGTGAGTTTCTTCCTAATGCTGGTAAGTAGCTTAAGGCACTTTCAAAGGAAAGTGATTTTCTCAGAAAGGACAGCATTTAGAAAGTGAAGCAACACACCATTCACTTCGCACAGTGAATTGAAGTGTTGGAACAGACTGCTTCTCTTTCCGAGAAATGCATGTGAGTTTCTGTTGAATGCTTGTAAGTAGTTTTGGGCACTTTCAATGGAAAGTGATTTTCTCTGAAAGGACAGCATTTAGAAAGTGAGGCAACACTCCATTCACTTCGCACAGTGAATTGAAGTGTTGGAACAGACTGCTTCTCTTTCAGAGAAACGCATGTGAGTTTGTTGTGAATTCTTGCAAGTTGCTTAAGGCACTTTCAAAGGAAAGTGATTTTCTCTGAAAGGACAGCATTTAGAAAGTGAAGCAGCACTCCATTCACTTCGCACAGTGAATTGAAGTGTTGGAACAGACTGGTTCTCTTTCAGAGAAACGCATGTGAGTTTCTGTTGAATGCTTGTAAGTAGCTTAAGGCACTTTCAAAGGAAAGTGATTTTCTCTGAAAGGACAGCATTTAGAAAGTGAAGCAACACTCCATTCCCTTCGTGCAGTGAATTGAAGTGTTGGAACAGAGTGCTTCTCTTTCATAGAAACGCATTAGTGTTTCTTGTGAATTCTTGCATGTTGCTTAAGGCACTTTCAAAGGAAAGTAATTTTCTCTGAAAGGACATAATTTAGAAAGTGAAGCAACACTCCATTCACTTCGCCCAGTAAATTGAAGTGTTGGAACAGACTGCTTCTCTTTCAGAGAAACGCATGTGAGTTTCTGTTGAATGCTTGTAAGTAGCTTAAGGCACTTTCAAAGGAAAGTGACTTTCTCTGTAAGGACAGCATTTAGAAAGTGAGGCAACACTCCATTCACTTCGCACATTGAATTGAAGTGTTGGAACAGACTGCTTCTCTTTCAGAGAAACGCATGTGAGTTTCTTCCTAATGCTTGCAAGTAGCTTAAGGCACTTTCAAAGGAAAGTGATTTTCTCTGAAAGGACAGCATTTAGAAAGTGAAGCAACACTGCCTTCACTTCGAACAGTGAATTGAAGTGTTGGAATAGACTGCTTCTCTTTCAGAGAAATGCATGTGAGTTTCTGTTGAATGCTTTTAAGTAGCTTAAGGCACTTTCAAAGGAAAGTGATTTTCTCTGAAAGGACAGCATTTAGAAAGTGAGGCAACACTCCATTCACTTCACACAGTGAATTGAAGTGTTGGAACAGACTGCTTCTCTTTCAGAGAAACGCATGTGAGTTTGTTGTGAATTCTTGCAAGTTGCTTAAGGCACTTTCAAAGGAAAGTGATTTTCTCTGAAAGGACAGCATTTAGAAACTGAAGCAACACTCCATTCACTTCGCACAGTGAATTGAAGTGTTGGAACAGACTGCTTCTCTTTAAGAGAAACGCATGTGAGTTTTTTGTGAATGCTTGAAAGTAGTTTACGGCACTTACAAAGGAAAGTAATTTTCTCTTAAAGGACAGCATTTAGAAAGTGAAGCAGCACTCCATTCACTTCGCACAGTGAATTGAAGTGTTGGAACAGACTGCTTCTCTTTCAGAGAAACACATGTGAGTTTCTGTTGAATGCTTGTAAGTAGCTTAAGGCACTTTCAAAGGAAAGTGATTTTCTCTGAAAGGACAGCATTTAGAAAGTGAAGCAACACTCCATTCCCTTCGTGCAGTGAATTGAAGTGTTGGAACAGACTGCTTCTCTTTCAGAGAAATGCATGTGAGTTTCTGTTGAATGCTTGTAAGTAGCTTAAGGCACTTTCAAAGGAAAGTGATTTTCTCTGAAAGGACATAATTTAGAAAGTGAAGCAACACTCCATTCACTTCGCACATTGAATTGAAGTGTTGGAACAGACTGCTTCTCTTTCAGAGAAACACATGTGAGTTTCTGTTGAATGCTTGTAAGTTGCTTAAGGCACTTTGAAAGGAAAGTGATTTTCTCTGAAAGGACAGCATTTAGAAAGCGAGGCAACACTCCATTCACTTCACACAGTGAATTGAAGTGTTGGAACAGACTGCTTCTCTTTCAGAGAAACGCATGTGAGTTTCTTCCTAATGCTTGCTAGTAGCTTAAGGCACTTTCAAAGGAAAGTGATTTTCTCTGAAAGGACAGGATTTAGAAAGTGAAGCAACACTCCATTCACTTCGCACAGTGAATTGAAGTGTTGGAACAGACTGCTTCTCTTTCAGAGAAACGCATGTGAGTTTCTTCCTAATGCTTGCAAGTAGCTTAAGGCACTTTCAAAGGAAAGTGATTTTCTCTGAAAGGACAGCATTTAGAAAGTGAAGCAACACTCCATTCACTTCGCACAGTGAATTGAAGTTTTGGAACAGACTGCTTCTCTTTCAGAGAAACGCATGTGAGTTTCTGGTGAATGCTTGTAAGTAGCTTAAGGCACTTTCAAAGGAAAGTGATTTTCTCTGAAAGGACAGCATTTAGAAAGTGAAGCAACACTCCATTCACTTCGCACAGTGAATTGAAGTTTTGGAACAGACTGCTTCTCTTTCAGAGAAACGCATGTGAGTTTCTTCCTAATGCTTGCAAGTAGCTTAAGGCACTTTCAAAGGAAAGTGATTTTCTCTGAAAGGACAGCATTTAGAAAGTGAAGCAACACTCCATTCATTTCGCACAGTGAATTGAAGTTTTGGAACAGACTGCTTCTCTTTCGGAGAAACGCATGTGAGTTTCTGGTGAATGCTTGTAAGTAGCTTAAGGCACTTTCAAAGGAAAGTGATTTTCTCTGAAAGGACAGCATTTAGAAAGTGAAGCAACACTCCATTCACTTCGCACAGTGAATTGAAGTGTTAGAAGAGACTGCTTCTCTTTCAGAGAAATACAAGTGAGTTTCTGTTGAATGCTTGTAAGTAGCTTAAGGCACTTTCAATGGAAAGTGATTTTCTCTGAAAGGACAGCATTTAGAAAGTGAAGCAACACTCCATTCACTTCGCACAGAGAATTGAAGTGTTGGAACAGATTGCTTCTCTTTCAGAGAAATGCAAGTGAGTTTCAGTTTAATGCTTGTAAGTAGCTTAAGGCACATTCAAAGGAAAGTGATTTTTTCTGAAAAGACAGCATTTAGAAAGTGAAGCAACACTATATTCACTTCGCACACTGAATTGAAGTGTTGGAACAGACTGCTTCTCTTTCAGAGAAACTCATGTGAGTTTTTTGTGAATGCTTGAAAGTAGTTTTGGGCACTTTCAATGGAAAGTGATTTTCTCTGAAAGGACAGCATTTAGAAAGTGAGGCAACACTCCATTCACTTCGCACAGTGAATTGAAGTGTTGGAACAGACTGCTTCCCTTTCAGAGAAACGCATGTGAGTTTCTTCCTAATGCTTGCAAGTAGCTTAAGGCACTTTCAAAGGAAAGTGATTTTCTCTGAAAGGACAGCATTTAGAAAGTGAAGCAACACTCCATTCACTCCGCACAGTGAATTGAAGTTTTGGAACAGACTGCTTCTCTTTCAGAGAAACTCATGTGAGTTTCTTCCTAATGCTTGCAAGTAGCTTAAGGCACTTTCAAAGGAAAGTGATTTTCTCTGAAAGGACAGCATTTAGAAGGTGAAGCAACACTCCATTCACTCCGCACAGTGAATTGAAGTGTTGGAACAGACTGCTTCTCTTTCATAGAAACGCATTAGTGTTTCTTGTGAATGCTTGCAAGTAGCTTAAGGCACTTTCAAAGGAAAGTGATTTTCTCTGAAAGGAGAGCATTTAGAAAGTGAAGCAACACTCCATTCACTTCGCACAGAGAATTGAAGTGTTGGAACAGATTGCTTCTCTTTCAGAGAAATGCATGTGAGTTTCTGTTGAATGCTTGTAAGTAGCTTAAGGTACTTTCAAAGGAAAGTGATTTTCTCTGAAAGGACAGCATTTAGAAAGTGAAGCAACACTCCATTCACTTCGCACAGTGAATTGAAGTGTTGGAACAGACTGCTTCTCTTTCAGAGAAACGCATGTGAGTTTCTTCCTAATGCTGGCAAGTAGCTTAAGGCACTTTCAAAGGAAAGTGATTTTCTCAGAAAGGACAGCATTTAGAAAGTGAAGCAACACTCCATTCACTTCGCACAGTGAATTGAAGTGTTGGAACAGACTGCTTCTCTTTCAGAGAAATGCATGTGAGTTTCTGTTGAATGCTTGTAAGTAGTTTTGGGCACTTTCAATGGAAAGTGATTTTCTCTGAAAGGACAGCATTTAGAAAGTGAGGCAACACTCCATTCACTTCGCACAGTGAATTGAAGTGTTGGAACAGACTGCTTCTCTTTCAGAGAAACGCATGTGAGTTTCTTCCTAATGCTTGCAAGTACCTTAAGGCACTTTCCAAGGAAAGTGATTTTCTCTGAAAGGACAGCATTTAGAAAGCGAGGCAACACTCCATTCACTTCACACAGTGAATTGAAGTGTTGGAACAGACTGCTTCTCTTTCAGAGAAACACATGTGAGTTTCTTCCTAATGCTTGCTAGTAGCTTAAGGCACTTTCAAAGGTAAGTGATTTTCTCTGAAAGGACAGGATTTAGAAAGTGAAGCAACACTCCATTCACTTCGCACAGTGAATTGAATTGTTGGAACAGACTGCTTCTCTTTCAGAGAAACGCATGTGAGTTTCTTCCTAATGCTTGAAAGTAGCTTAAGGCACTTTCAAAGGAAAGTGATTTTCTCTGAAAGGACAGCATTTAGAAAGTAAAACAACACTCCATTCACTTCACACAGTGAATTGAAGTTTTGGAACAGACTGCTTCTCTTTCAGAGAAACGCATGTGAGTTTCTGGTGAATGCTTGTAAGTAGCTTAAGGCACTTTCAAAGGAAAGTGATTTTCTCTGAAAGGACAGCATTTAGAAAGTGAAGCAACACTCCATTCACTTCGCACAGTGAATTGAAGTGTTAGAAGAGACTGCTTCTCTTTCAGAGAAATGCATGTGAGTTTCTGTTGAATGCTTGTAAGTAGCTTAAGGCACTTTCAAAGGAAAGTGATTTTCTCTGAAAGGACAGCATTTAGAAAGTGAAGCAACACTCCATTCACTTCGCACAGAGAATTGAAGTGTTGGAACAGATTGCTTCTCTTTCAGAGAAATGCATGTGAGTTTCAGTTTAATGCTTGTAAGTAGCTTAAGGCACATTCAAAGGAAAGTGATTTTTTCTGAAAGGACAGCATTTAGAAAGTGAAGCAACACTATATTCACTTCGCACACTGAATTGAAGTGTTGGAACAGACTGCTTCTCTTTCAGAGAAACTCATGTGAGTTTTTTGTGAATGCTTGAAAGTAGTTTTGGGCACTTTCAATGGAAAGTGATTTTCTCTGAAAGGACAGCATTTAGAAAGTGAGGCAACACTCCATTCACTTCGCACAGTGAATTGAAGTGTTGGAACAGACTGCTTCTCTTTCAGAGAAACGCATGTGAGTTTCTTCCTAATGCTTGCAAGTAGCTTAAGGCACTTTCAAAGGAAAGTGATTTTCTCTGAAAGGACAGCATTTAGAAAGTGAAGCAACACTCCATTCACTCCGCACAGTGAATTGAAGTGTTGGAACAGACTGCTTCTCTTTCATAGAAACGCATTAGTGTTTCTTGTGAATGCTTGCGAGTAGCTTAAGGCACTTTCAAAGGAAAGTGATTTTCTCTGAAAGGACAGCATTTAGAAAGTGAAGCAACACTCCATTCACTTCGCACAGAGAATTGAAGTGTTGGAACAGATTGCTTCTCTTTCAGAGAAATGCATGTGAGTTTCTGTTGAATGCTTGTAAGTAGCTTAAGGCACTTTCAAATGAAAGTGATTTTCTCTGAAAGGACAGCATTTAGAAAGTGAAGCAACACTCCATTCACTTCGCACAGTGAATTGAAGTGTTGGAACAGACTGCTTCTCTTTCAGAGAAACGCATGTGAGTTTGTTGTGAATTCTTGCAAGTTGCTTAAGGCACTTTCAAAGGAAAGTGACTTTCTCTGAAAGGACAGCATTTAGAAAGTGAGGCAACACTCCATTCACTTCGCACAGTGAATTGAAGTGTTGGAACAGACTGCTTCTCTTTCATAGAAACGCATGTGAGTTTCTTCCTAATGCTTGCAAGTAGCTTAAGGCACTTTCAAAGGAAAGTGATTTTCTCTGAAAGGACAGCATTTAGAAAGTGAAGCAACACTCCCTTCACTTCGAACAGTGAATTGAAGTGTTGGAATAGACTGCTTCTCTTTCAGAGAAATGCATGTGAGTTTCTGTTGAATGCTTGTAAGTAGCTTAAGGCACTTTAAAAGGAAAGTGATTTTCTCTGAAAGGACAGCATATAGAAAGTGAGGCAACACTCCATTCACTTCACACAGTGAATTGAAGTGTTGGAACAGACTGCTTCTCTTTCAGAGAAACGCATGTGAGTTTATTGTGAATTCTTGCAAGTTGCTTAAGGCACTTTCAAAGGAAAGTGATTTTCTCTGAAAGGACAGCATTTAGAAACTGAAGCAACACTCCATTCACTTCGCACAGTGAATTGAAGTGTTGGAACAGACTGCTTCTCTTTCAGAGAAACGCATGTGACTTTTTTGTGAATGCTTGAAAGTAGTTTACGGCACTTTCAAAGGAAAGTAATTTTCTCTTAAAGGACAGCATTTAGAAAGTGAAGCAGCACTCCATTCACTTCGCACAGTGAATTGAAGTGTTGGAACAGACTGCTTCTCTTTCAGAGAAACACATGTGAGTTTCTGTTGAATGCTTGTAAGTAGCTTAAGGCACTTTCAAAGGAAAGTGATTTTCTCTGAAAGGACAGCATTTAGAAAGTGAAGCAACACTCCATTCCCTTCGTGCAGTGAATTGAAGTGTTGGAACAGACTGCTTCTCTTTCAGAGAAATGCATGTGAGTTTCTGTTGAATGCTTGTAAGTAGCTTAAGGCACTGTCAAAGGAAAGTGATTTTCTCTGAAAGGACAGCATTTAGAAAGTGAAGCAACACTCCATTCATTTCGCACATTGAATTGAAGTGTTGGAACAGACTGTTTCTCTTTCAGAGAAACACATGTGAGTTTCTGTTGAATGCTTGTAAGTTGCTTAAGGCACTTTGAAAGGAAAGTGATTTTCTCTGAAAGGACAGCATTTAGAAAGCGAGGCAACACTCCATTCACTTCACACAGTGAATTGAAGTGTTGGAACAGACTGCTTCTCTTTCAGAGAAACGCATGTGAGTTTCTTCCTAATGCTTGCTAGTAGCTTAAGGCACTTTCAAAGGAAAGTGATTTTCTCTGAAAGGACAGGATTTAGAAAGTGAAGCAACACTCCATTCACTTCGCACAGTGAATTGAAGTGTTGGAACAGACTGCTTCTCTTTCCGAGAAACGCATGTGAGTTTCTTCCTAATGCTTGCAAGTAGCTTAAGGCACTTTCAAAGGAAAGTGATTTTCTCTGAAAGGACAGCATTTAGAAAGTGAAGCAACACTCCATTCACTTCGCACAGTGAATTGAAGTTTTGGAACAGACTGCCTCTCTTTCAGAGAAACGCATGTGAGTTTCTGGTGAATGCTTGTAAGTAGCTTAAGGCACTTTCAAAGGAAAGTGATTTTCTCTGAAAGGACAGCATTTAGAAAGTGAAGCAACACTCCATTCACTTCGCACAGTGAATTGAAGTTGTGGAACAGACTGCTTCTCTTTCAGAGAAACGCATGTGAGTTTCTTCCTAATGCTTGCAAGTAGCTTAAGGCACTTTCAAAGGAAAGTGATTTTCTCTGAAAGGACAGCATTTAGAAAGTGAAGCAACACTCCATTCACTTCGCACAGTGAATTGAAGTTTTGGAACAGACTGCCTCTCTTTCAGAGAAACACATGTGAGTTTCTGGTGAATGCTTGTAAGTAGCTTAAGGCACTTTCAAAGGAAAGTGATTTTCTCTGAAAGGACAGCATTTAGAAAGTGAAGCAACACTCCATTCACTTCGCACAGAGAATTGAAGTGTTGGAACAGATTGCTTCTCTTTCAGAGAAATGCATGTGAGTTTCAGTTTAATGCTTGTAAGTAGCTTAAGGCACATTTAAAGGAAAGTGATTTTTTCTGAAAGGACAGCATTTAGAAAGTGAAGCAACACTATATTCACTTCGCACACTGAATTGAAGTGTTGGAACAGACTGCTTCTCTTTCAGAGAAACTCATGTGAGTTTTTTGTGAATGCTTGAAAGTAGTTTTGGGCACTTTCAATGGAAAGTGATTTTCTCTGAAAGGACAGCATTTGGAAAGTGAGGCAACACTCCATTCACTTCGCACAGTGAATTGAAGTGTTGGAACAGACTGCTTCCCTTTCAGAGAAACGCATGTGAGTTTCTTCCTAATGCTTGCAAGTAGCTTAAGGCACTTTCAAAGGAAAGTGATTTTCTCTGAAAGGACAGCATTTAGAAAGTGAAGCAACACTCCATTCACTCCGCACAGTGAATTGAAGTGTTGGAACAGACTGCTTCTCTTTCATAGAAACGCATTAGTGTTTCTTGTGAATGCTTGCAAGTAGCTTAAGGCACTTTCAAAGGAAAGTGATTTTCTCTGAAAGGACAGCATTTAGAAAGTGAAGCAACACTCCATTCACTTCGCACAGAGAATTGAAGTGTTGGAACAGATTGCTTCTCTTTCAGAGAAATGCATGTGAGTTTCTGTTGAATGCTTGTAAGTAGCTTAAGGCACTTTCAAAGGAAAGTGATTTTCTCTGAAAGGACAGCATTTAGAAAGTGAAGCAACACTCCATTCACTTCGCACAGTGAATTGAAGTGTTGGAACAGACTGCTTCTCTTTCAGAGAAACGCATGTGAGTTTGTTGTGAATTCTTGCAAGTTGCTTAAGGCACTTTCAAAGGAAAGTGACTTTCTCTGAAAGGACAGCATTTAGAAACTGAAGCAACACTCCATTCACTTCGCACAGTGAATTGAAGTGTTGGAACAGACTGCTTCTCTTTAAGAGAAACGCATGTGAGTTTTTTGTGAATGCTGGAAAGTAGTTTAAGGCACTTTCAAAGGAAAGTAATTTTCTCTTAAAGGACAGCATTTAGAAAGTGAAGCAGCACTCCATTCACTTCGCACAGTGAATTGAAGTGTTGGAACAGACTGATTCCCTTTCAGAGAAACGCATGTGAGTTTCTGTTGAATGCTTGTAAGTAGCTTAAGGCACTTTCAAAGGAAAGTGATTTTCTCTGAAAGGACATAATTTAGAAAGTGAAGCAACACTCCATTCACTTCGCACATTGAATTGAAGTGTTGGAACAGAATGCTTCTCTTTCAGAGAAACGCATGTGAGTTTCTGTTGAATGCTTGTAAGTAGCTTAAGGCACTTTGAAAGGAAAGTGATTTTCTCTGAAAGGACAGCATTTAGAAAGTGAGGCAACACTCCATTCACTTCACACAGTGAATTGAAGTGTTGGAACAGACTGCTTCTCTTTCAGAGAAACGCATGTGAGTTTCTTCCTAATGCTTGCTAGTAGCTTAAGGCACTTTCAAAGGAAAGTGATTTTCTCTGAAAGGACAGGATTTAGAAAGTGAAGCAACACTCCATTCACTTCGCACATTGAATTGAAGTGTTGGAACAGACTGCTTCTCTTTCAGAGAAACGCATGTGAGTTTCTTCCTAATGCTTGCAAGTAGCTTAAGGCACTTTCAAAGGAAAGTGATTTTCTCTGAAAGGACAGCATTTAGAAAGTGAAGCAACACTCCATTCACTTCGCACAGTGAATTGAAGTGTTGGAACAGTCTGCTTCTCTTTCAGAGAAACGCATGTGAGTTTGTTGTGAATTCTTGCAAGTTGCTTAAGGCACTTTCAAAGGAAAGTGATTTTCTCTGAAAGGACAGCATTTAGAAACTGAAGCAACACTCCATTCACTTCGCACAGAGAATTGAAGTGTTGGAACAGACTGCTTCTCTTTAAGAGAAACGCATGTGAGTTTTTTGTGAATGCTTGAAAGTAGTTTAAGGCGCTTTCAAAGGAAAGTAATTTTCTCTTAAAGGACAGCATTTAGAAAGTGAAGCAGCACTCCATTCACTTCGCACAGTGAATTGAAGTGTTAGAACAGACTGCTTCTCTTTCATAGAAACGCATGTGAGTTTCTGTTGAATGCTTGTAAGTAGCTTAAGGCACTTTCAAAGGAAAGTGATTTTCTCTGAAAGGACAGCATTTAGAAAGTGAAGCAACACTCCATTCCCTTCGTGCAGTGAATTGAAGTGTTGGAACAGACTGCTTCTCTTTCAGAGAAATGCATGTGAGTTTCTATTGAATGCTTGTAAGTAGCTTAAGGCACTTTCAAAGGAAAGTGATTTTCTCTGAAAGGACATAATTTAGAAAGTGAAGCAACACTCCATTCACTTCGCACATTGAATTGAAGTGTTGGAACAGACTGCTTCACTTTCAGAGAAATGCATGTGAGTTTCTGTTGAATGCTTGTAAGTAGCTTAAGGCACTTTCAAATGAAAGTGATTTTCTCTGAAAGGACAGCATTTAGAAAGTGAAGCAACACTCCATTCACTTCGCACAGTGAATTGAAGTGTTGGAACAGACTGCTTCTCTTTCAGAGAAACGCATGTGAGTTTGTTGTGAATTCTTGCAAGTTGCTTAAGGCACTTTCAAAGGAAAGTGACTTTCTCTGAAAGGACAGCATTTAGAAAGTGAGGCAACACTCCATTCACTTCGCACAGTGAATTGAAGTGTTGGAACAGACTGCTTCTCTTTCAGAGAAACGCATGTGAGTTTCTTCCTAATGCTTGCAAGTAGCTTAAGGCACTTTCAAAGGAAAGTGATTTTCTCTGAAAGGACAGCATTTAGAAAGTGAAGCAACACTCCCTTCACTTCGAACAGTGAATTGAAGTGTTGGAATAGACTGCTTCTCTTTCAGAGAAATGCATGTGAGTTTCTGTTGAATGCTTGTAAGTAGCTTAAGGCACTTTCAAAGGAAAGTGATTTTCCCTGAAAGGACAGCATTTAGAAAGTGAGGCAACACTCCATTCACTTCACACAGTGAATTGAAGTGTTGGAACAGACTGCTTCTCTTTCAGAGAAACGCATGTGAGTTTCTTCCTAATGCTTGCTAGTAGCTTAAGGCACTTTCAAAGGAAAGTGATTTTCTCTTAAAGGACAGGATTTAGAAAGTGAAGCAACACTCCATTCACTTCGCACAGTGAATTGAAGTGTTGGAACAGACTGCTTCTCTTTAAGAGAAACGCATGTGAGTTTCTTCCTAATGCTTGCAAGTAGCTTAAGGCACTTTCAAAAGAAAGTGATTTTCTCTGAAAGGACAGCATTTAGAAAGTGAAGCAACACTCCATTCACTTCGCACAGTGAATTGAAGTTTGGAACAGACTGCTTCTCTTTCAGAGAAACGCATGTGAGTTTCTGGTGAATGCTTGTAAGTAGCTTAAGGCACTTTCAAAGGAAAGTGATTTTCTCTGAAAGGACAGCATTTAGAAAGTGAAGCAACACTCCATTCACTTCGCACAGTGAATTGAAGTGTTAGAAGAGACTGTTTCTCTTTCAGAGAAATGCATGTGAGTTTCTGTTGAATGCTTGTAAGTAGCTTAAGGCACTTTCAAAGGAAAGTGATTTTCTCTGAAAGGACAGCATTTAGAAAGTGAAGCAACACTCCATTCACTTCGCACAGAGAATTGAAGTGTTGGAAGAGATTGCTTCTCTTTCAGAGAAATGCATGTGAGTTTCAGTTGAATGCTTGTAAGTAGCTTAAGGCACATTCAAAGGAAAGTGATTTTTTCTGAAAGGACAGCATTTAGAAAGTGAAGCAACACTATATTCACTTTGCACACTGAATTGAAGTGTTGGAACAGACTGCTTCTCTTTCAGAGAAACGCATGTGAGTTTCTTCCTAATGCTTGCTAGTAGCTTAAGGCACTTTCAAAGGAAAGTGATTTTCTCTGAAAGGACAGGATTTAGAAAGTGAAGCAACACTCCATTCACTTCGCACAGTGAATTGAAGTGTTGGAACAGACTGCTTCTCTTTCAGAGAAACGCATGTGAGTTTCTTCCTAATGCTTGCAAGTAGCTTAAGGCACTTTCAAAGGAAAGTGATTTTCTCTGAAAGGACAGCATTTAGAAAGTGAAGCAACACTCCATTCACTTCGCTCAGTTAATTGAAGTGTTAGAAGAGACTGCTTCTCTTTCAGAGAAATGCATGTGAGTTTCTGTTGAATGCTTGTAAGTAGCTTAAGGCACTTTCAAAGGAAAGTGATTTTCTCTGAAAGGACAGCATTTAGAAAGTGAAGCAACACTCCATTCACTTCGCACAGAGAATTGAAGTGTTGGAACAGATTGCTTCTCTTTCAGAGAAATGCATGTGAGTTTCAGTTTAATGCTTGTAAGTAGCTTAAGGCACATTCAAAGGAAAGTGATTTTTTCTGAAAGGACAGCATTTAGAAAGTGAAGCAACACTATATTCACTTCGCACACTGAATTGAAGTGTTGGAACAGACTGCTTCTCTTTCAGAGAAACTCATGTGAGTTTTTTGTGAATGCTTGAAAGTAGTTTTGGGCACTTTCAATGGAAAGTGATTTTCTCTGAAAGGACAGCATTTAGAAAGTGAGGCAACACTCCATTCACTTCGCACAGTGAATTGAAGTGTTGGAACAGACTGCTTCTCTTTCAGAGAAATGCATGTGAGTTTCTTCCTAATGCTTGCAAGTAGCTTAAGGCACTTTCAAAGGAAAGTGATTTTCTCTGAAAGGACAGCATTTAGAAAGTGAAGCAACACTCCATTCACTCCGCACAGTGAATTGAAGTGTTGGAACAGACTGCTTCTCTTTCATAGAAACGCATTAGTGTTTCTTGTGAATGCTTGCGAGTAGCTTAAGGCACTTTCAAAGGAAAGTGATTTTCTCTGAAAGGACAGCATTTAGAAAGTGAAGCAACACTCCATTCACTTCGCACAGAGAATTGAAGTGTTGGAACAGATTGCTTCTCTTTCAGAGAAATGCATGTGAGTTTCTGTTGAATGCTTGTAAGTAGCTTAAGGCACTTTCAAATGAAAGTGATTTTCTCTGAAAGGACAGCATTTAGAAAGTGAAGCAACACTCCATTCACTTCGCACAGTGAATTGAAGTGTTGGAACAGACTGCTTCTCTTTCAGAGAAACGCATGTGAGTTTGTTGTGAATTCTTGCAAGTTGCTTAAGGCACTTTCAAAGGAAAGTGACTTTCTCTGAAAGGACAGCATTTAGAAAGTGAGGCAACACTCCATTCACTTCGCACAGTGAATTGAAGTGTTGGAACAGACTGCTTCTCTTTCAGAGAAACGCATGTGAGTTTCTTCCTAATGCTTGCAAGTAGCTTAAGGCACTTTCAAAGGAAAGTGATTTTCTCTGAAAGGACAGCATTTAGAAAGTGAAGCAACACTCCCTTCACTTCGAACAGTGAATTGAAGTGTTGGAATAGACTGCTTCTCTTTCAGAGAAATGCATGTGAGTTTCTGTTGAATGCTTGTAAGTAGCTTAAGGCACTTTCAAAGGAAAGTGATTTTCTCTGAAAGGACAGCATTTAGAAAGTGAGGCAACACTCCATTCACTTCACACAGTGAATTGAAGTGTTGGAACAGACTGCTTCTCTTTCAGAGAAACGCATGTGAGTTTATTGTGAATTCTTGCAAGTTGCTTAAGGCACTTTCAAAGGAAAGTGATTTTCTCTGAAAGGACAGCATTTAGAAACTGAAGCAACACTCCATTCACTTCGCACAGTGAATTGAAGTGTTGGAACAGACTGCTTCTCTTTCAGAAAAACACATGTGAGTTTCTGTTGAATGCTTGTAAGTAGCTTAAGGCACTTTCAAAGGAAAGTGATTTTCTCTGAAAGGACAGCATTTAGAAAGTGAAGCAACACTCCATTCCCTTCGTGCAGTGAATTGAAGTGTTGGAACAGACTGCTTCTCTTTCAGAGAAATGCATGTGCGTTTCTGTTGAATGCTTGTAAGTAGCTTAAGGCACTGTCAAAGGAAAGTGATTTTCTCTGAAAGGACAGCATTTAGAAAGTGAAGCAACACTCCATTCACTTCGCACATTGAATTGAAGTGTTGGAACAGACTGCTTCTCTTTCAGAGAAACACATGTGAGTTTCTGTTGAATGCTTGTAAGTTGCTTAAGGCACTTTGAAAGGAAAGTGATTTTCTCTGAAAGGACAGCATTTAGAAAGCGAGGCAACACTCCATTCACTTCACACAGTGAATTGAAGTGTTGGAACAGACTGCTTCTCTTTCAGAGAAACGCATGTGAGTTTCTTCTTAATGCTTGCTAGTAGCTTAAGGCACTTTCAAAGGAAAGTGATTTTCTCTGAAAGGACAGGATTTAGAAAGTGAAGCAACACTCCATTCACTTCGCACAGTGAATTGAAGTGTTGGAACAGACTGCTTCTCTTTCAGAGAAACGCATGTGAGTTTCTTCCTAATGCTTGCAAGTAGCTTAAGGCACTTTCAAAGGAAAGTGATTTTCTCTGAAAGGACAGCATTTAGAAAGTGAAGCAACACTCCACTCACTTCGCACAGTGAATTGATGTTTTGGAACAGACTGCTTCTCTTTCAGAGAAACGCATGTGAGTTTCTGGTGAATGCTTGTAAGTAGCTTAAGGCACTTTCAAAGGAAAGTGATTTTCTCTGAAAGGACAGCATTTAGAAAGTGAAGCAACACTCCATTCACTTCGCACAGTGAATTGAAGTTTTGGAACAGACTGCTTCTCTTTCAGAGAAACGCATGTGAGTTTTTCCTAATGCTTGCAAGTAGCTTAAGGCACTTTCAAAGGAAAGTGATTTTCTCTGAAAGGACAGCATTTAGAAAGTGAAGCAACACTCCATTCACTTCGCACAGAGAATTGAAGTGTTGGAACAGATTGCTTCTCTTTCAGAGAAATGCATGTGAGTTTCAGTTTAATGCTTGTAAGTAGCTTAAGGCACATTTAAAGGAAAGTGATTTTTTCTGAAAGGACAGCATTTAGAAAGTGAAGCAACACTATATTCACTTCGCACACTGAATTGAAGTGTTGGAACAGACTGCTTCTCTTTCAGAGAAACTCATGTGAGTTTTTTGTGAATGCTTGAAAGTAGTTTTGGGCACTTTCAATGGAAAGTGATTTTCTCTGAAAGGACAGCATTTGGAAAGTGAGGCAACACTCCATTCACTTCGCACAGTGAATTGAAGTGTTGGAACAGACTGCTTCCCTTTCAGAGAAACGCATGTGAGTTTCTTCCTAATGCTTGCAAGTAGCTTAAGGCACTTTCAAAGGAAAGTGATTTTCTCTGAAAGGACAGCATTTAGAAAGTGAAGCAACACTCCATTCACTCCGCACAGTGAATTGAAGTGTTGGAACAGACTGCTTCTCTTTCATAGAAACGCATTAGTGTTTCTTGTGAATGCTTGCAAGTAGCTTAAGGCACTTTCAAAGGAAAGTGATTTTCTCTGAAAGGACAGCATTTAGAAAGTGAAGCAACACTCCATTCACTTCGCACAGAGAATTGAAGTGTTGGAACAGATTGCTTCTCTTTCAGAGAAATGCATGTGAGTTTCTGTTGAATGCTTGTAAGTAGCTTAAGGCACTTTCAAAGGAAAGTGATTTTCTCTGAAAGGACAGCATTTAGAAAGTGAAGCAACACTCCATTCACTTCGCACAGTGAATTGAAGTGTTGGAACAGACTGCTTCTCTTTCAGAGAAACGCATGTGAGTTTGTTGTGAATTCTTGCAAGTTGCTTAAGGCACTTTCAAAGGAAAGTGACTTTCTCTGAAAGGACAGCATTTAGAAACTGAAGCAACACTCCATTCACTTCGCACAGTGAAATGAAATGTTGGAACAGACTGCTTCTCTTTAAGAGAAACGCATGTGAGTTTTTTGTGAATGCTGGAAAGTAGTTTAAGGCACTTTCAAAGGAAAGTAATTTTCTCTTAAAGGACAGCATTTAGAAAGTGAAGCAGCACTCCATTCACTTCGCACAGTGAAATGAAGTGTTGGAACAGACTGATTCCCTTTCAGAGAAACGCATGTGAGTTTCTGTTGAATGCTTGTAAGTAGCTTAAGGCACTTTCAAAGGAAAGTGATTTTCTCTGAAAGGACATAATTTAGAAAGTGAAGCAACACTCCATTCACTTCGCACATTGAATTGAAGTGTTGGAACAGAATGCTTCTCTTTCAGAGAAACGCATGTGAGTTTCTGTTGAATGCTTGTAAGTAGCTTAAGGCACTTTGAAAGGAAAGTGATTTTCTCTGAAAGGACAGCATTTAGAAAGTGAGGCAACACTCCATTCACTTCACACAGTGAATTGAAGTGTTGGAACAGACTGCTTCTCTTTCAGAGAAACGCATGTGAGTTTCTTCCTAATGCTTGCTAGTAGCTTAAGGCACTTTCAAAGGAAAGTGATTTTCTCTGAAAGGACAGGATTTAGAAAGTGAAGCAACACTCCATTCACTTCGCACAGTGAATTGAAGTGTTGGAACAGACTGCTTCTCTTTCAGAGAAACGCATGTGAGTTTCTTCCTAATGCTTGCAAGTAGCTTAAGGCACTTTCAAAGGAAAGTGATTTTCTCTGAAAGGACAGCATTTAGAAAGTGAAGCAACACTCCATTCACTTCGCACAGTGAATTGAAGTGTTGGAACAGTCTGCTTCTCTTTCAGAGAAACGCATGTGAGTTTGTTGTGAATTCTTGCAAGTTGCTTAAGGCACTTTCAAAGGAAAGTGATTTTCTCTGAAAGGACAGCATTTAGAAACTGAAGCAACACTCCATTCACTTCGCACAGTGAATTGAAGTGTTGGAACAGACTGCTTCTCTTTAAGAGAAACGCATGTGAGTTTTTTGTGAATGCTTGAAAGTAGTTTAAGGCGCTTTCAAAGGAAAGTAATTTTCTCTTAAAGGACAGCATTTAGAAAGTGAAGCAGCACTCCATTCACTTCGCACAGTGAATTGAAGTGTTAGAACAGACTGCTTCTCTTTCATAGAAACGCATGTGAGTTTCTGTTGAATGCTTGTAAGTAGCTTAAGGCACTTTCAAAGGAAAGTGATTTTCTCTGAAAGGACAGCATTTAGAAAGTGAAGCAACACTCCATTCCCTTCGTGCAGTGAATTGAAGTGTTGGAACAGACTGCTTCTCTTTCAGAGAAATGCATGTGAGTTTCTATTGAATGCTTGTAAGTAGCTTAAGGCACTTTCAAAGGAAAGTGATTTTCTCTGAAAGGACAGCATTTAGAAAGCGAGGCAACACTCCATTCACTTCACACAGTGAATTGAAGTGTTGGAACAGACTGCTTCTCTTTCAGAGAAACGCATGTGAGTTTCTTCCTAATGCTTGCTAGTAGCTTAAGGCACTTTCAAAGGAAAGTGATTTTCTCTTAAAGGACAGGATTTAGAAAGTGAAGCAACACTCCATTCACTTCGCACAGTGAATTGAAGTGTTGGAACAGACTGCTTCTCTTTCAGAAAACGCATGTGAGTTTCTTCCTAATGCTTGCAAGTAGCTTAAGGCACTTTCAAAGGAAAGTGATTTTCTCTGAAAGGACAGCATTTAGAAAGTGAAGCAACACTCCATTCACTTCGCACAGTGAATTGAAGTTTGGAACAGACTGCTTCTCTTTCAGAGAAACGCATGTGAGTTTCTGGTGAATGCTTGTAAGTAGCTTAAGGCACTTTCAAAGGAAAGTGATTTTCTCTGAAAGGACAGCATTTAGAAAGTTAAGCAACACTCCATTCACTTCGCACAGTGAATTGAAGTGTTAGAAGAGACTGCTTCTCTTTCAGAGAAATGCATGTGAGTTTCTGTTGAATGCTTGTAAGTAGCTTAAGGCACTTTCAAAGGAAAGTGATTTTCTCTGAAAGGACAGCATTTAGAAAGTGAAGCAACACTCCATTCACTTCGCACAGAGAATTGAAGTGTTGGAAGAGATTGCTTCTCTTTCAGAGAAATGCATGTGAGTTTCAGTTGAATGCTTGTAAGTAGCTTAAGGCACATTCAAAGGAAAGTGATTTTTTCTGAAAGGACAGCATTTAGAAAGTGAAGCAACACTATATTCACTTTGCACACTGAATTGAAGTGTTGGAACAGACTGCTTCTCTTTCAGAGAAACGCATGTGAGTTTCTTCCTAATGCTTGCTAGTAGCTTAAGGCACTTTCAAAGGAAAGTGATTTTCTCTGAAAGGACAGGATTTAGAAAGTGAAGCAACACTCCATTCACTTCGCACAGTGAATTGAAGTGTTGGAACAGACTGCTTCTCTTTCAGAGAAACGCATGTGAGTTTCTTCCTAATGCTTGCAAGTAGCTTAAGGCACTTTCAAAGGAAAGTGATTTTCTCTGAAAGGACAGCATTTAGAAAGTGAAGCAACACTCCATTCACTTCGCACAGTGAATTGAAGTGTTGGAACAGACTGCTTCTCTTTCAGAGAAACGCATGTGAGTTTCTGGTGAATGCTTGTAAGTAGCTTAAGGCACTTTCAAAGGAAAGTGATTTTCTCTGAAAGGACAGCATTTAGAAAGTGAAGCAACACTCCATTCACTTCGCACAGAGAATTGAAGTGTTGGAACAGATTGCTTCTCTTTCAGAGAAATGCATGTGAGTTTCAGTTTAATGCTTGTAAGTAGCTTAAGGCACATTCAAAGGAAAGTGATTTTTTCTGAAAGGAGAGCATTTAGAAAGTGAAGCAACACTATATTCACTTCGCACACTGAATTGAAGTGTTGGAACTGACTGCTTCTCTTTCAGAGAAACTCATGTGAGTTTTTTGTGAATGCTTGAAAGTAGTTTTGGGCACTTTCAATGGAAAGTGATTTTCTCTGAAAGGACAGCATTTAGAAAGTGAGTCAACACTCCATTCACTTCGCACAGTGAATTGAAGTGTTGGAACAGACTGCTTCTCTTTCAGAGAAACGCATGTGAGTTTCTTCTTAATGCTTGCAAGTAGCTTAAGGCACTTTCAAAGGAAAGTGATTTTCTCTGAAAGGACAGCATTTAGAAAGTGAAGCAACACTCCATTCACTTCGCACAGTGAATTGAAGTTTTGGAACAGACTGCTTCTCTTTCAGAGAAACGCATGTGAGTCTGGTGAATGCTTGTAAGTAGCTTAAGGCACTTTCAAAGGAAAGTGATTTTCTCTGAAAGGACAGCATTTAGAAAGTGAAGCAACACTCCATTCACTTCGCACAGTGAATTGAAGTGTTAGAAGAGACTGCTTCTCTTTCAGAGAAATGCATGTGAGTTTCTGTTGAATGCTTGTAAGTAGCTTAAGGCACTTTCAAAGGAAAGTGATTTTCTCTGAAAGGACAGCATTTAGAAAGTGAAGCAACACTCCATTCACTTCGCACAGAGAATTGAAGTGTTGGAACAGATTGCTTCTCTTTCAGAGAAAGGCATGTGAGTTTCAGTTGAATGCTTGTAAGTAGCTTAAGGCACATTCAAAGGAAAGTGATTTTTTCTGAAAGTACAGCATTTAGAAAGTGAAGCAACACTATATTCACTTCGCACACTGAATTGAAGAGTTGGAACAGACTGCTTCTCTTTCAGAGAAACGCATGTGAGTTTTTTGTGAATGCTTGAAAATAGTTTTGGGCACTTTCAATGGAAAGTGATTTTCTCTGAAAGGACAGCATTTAGAAAGTGAGGCAACACTCCATTCACTTCGCACAGTGAATTGAAGTGTTGGAACAGACTGCTTCTCTTTCAGAGAAACGCATGTGAGTTTCTTCCTAATGCTTGCAAGTAGCTTAAGGCACTTTCAAAGGAAAGTGATTTTCTCTGAAAGGACAGCATTTAGAAAGTGAAGCAACACTCCATTCACTCCGCACAGTGAATTGAAGTGTTGGAACAGACTGCTTCTCTTTCATAGAAACGCATTAGTGTTTCTTGTGAATGCTTGCAAGTAGCTTAAGGCACTTTCAAAGGAAAGTGATTTTCTCTGAAAGGACAGCATTTAGAAAGTGAAGCAACACTCCATTCACTTCGCACATAGATTTGAAGTGTTGGAACAGATTGCTTCTCTTTCAGAGAAATGCATGTGAGTTTCTGTTGAATGCTTGTAAGTAGCTTAAGGCACTTTCAAAGGAAAGTGATTTTCTCTGAAAGGACAGCATTTAGAAAGTGAAGCAACACTCCATTCACTTCACACATTGAATTGAAGTGTTGGAACAGACTGCTTCTCTTTCAGAGAAACGCATGTGAGTTTCTTCCTAATACTTGCAAGTAGCTTTAGGCACTTTCAAAGGAAAGTGATTTTTACTGAAAGGACAGCATTTAGAAAGTGAAGCAACACTCCATTCACTTCGCACAGTGAATTAAAGTGTTGGAACAGACTGCTTCTCTCAGAGAAACGCATGTGAGTTTCTTCCTAATGCTTGCAAGTAGCTTAAGGCACTTTCAAAGGAAAGTGATTTTCTCTGAAAGGACAGCATTTAGAAAGTGAAGCAACACACCATTCACTTCGCAGAGTGAATTGAAGTATTGGAACAGACTGCTTCTCTTTCAGAGAAACGCATGTGAGTTTCTGTTGAATGATTGTAAGTAGCTTAAGGCACTTTCAAAGGAAAGTGATTTTCTCTGAAAGGACAGCATTTAGAAAGTGAAGCAACACTCCATTCACTTCGCAGAGTGAATTGAAGTATTGGAACAGACTGCTTCTCTTTCAGAGAAACGCATGTGAGTTTCTGGTGAATGCTTGTAAGTAGCTTAAGGCACTTTCAAAGGAAAGTGTTTTTCTCTGAAAGGACAGCATTTAGAAAGTGAAGCAACACTCCATTCACTTCGCACAGTGAATTGAAGTGTTGGAACAGACTGCTTCTCTTTCAGAGAAACTCATGTGAGTTTTTTGTGAATGCTTGAAAGTAGTTTTGGGCACTTTCAATGGAAAGTGATTTTCTCTGAAAGGACAGCATTTAGAAAGTGAGGCAACACTCCATTCACTTCGCACAGTGAATTGAAGTGTTGGAACAGACTGCTTCTCTTTCAGAGAAACGCATGTGAGTTTCTTCTTAATGCTTGCAAGTAGCTTAAGGCACTTTCAAAGGAAAGTGATTTTCTCTGAAAGGACAGCATTTAGAAAGTGAAGCAACACTCCATTCACTCCGCACAGTGAATTGAAGTGTTGGAACAGACTGCTTCTCTTTCATAGAAACGCATTAGTGTTTCTTGTGAATGCTTGCAAGTAGCTTAAGGCACTTTCAAAGGAAAGTGATTTTCTCTGAAAGGACAGCATTTAGAAAGTGAAGCAACACTCCATTCACTTCGCACAGAGAATTGAAGTGTTGGAACAGATTGCTTCTCTTTCAGAGAAATGCATGTGAGTTTCTGTTGAATGCTTGTAAGTAGCTTAAGGCACTTTCAAAGGAAAGTGATTTTCTCTGAAAGGACAGCATTTAGAAAGTGAAGCAACACTCCATTCACTTCGCACAGTGAATTGAAGTGTTGGAACAGACTGCTTCTCTTTCAGAGAAACGCATGTGAGTTTGTTGTGAATTCTTGCAAGTTGCTTAAGGCACTTTCAAAGGAAAGTGACTTTCTCTGAAAGGACAGCATTTAGAAACTGAAGCAACACTCCATTCACTTCGCACAGTGAATTGAAGTGTTGGAACAGACTGCTTCTCTTTAAGAGAAACACATGTGAGTTTTTTGTGAATGCTGGAAAGTATTTTAAGGCACTTTCAAAGGAAAGTAATTTTCTCTTAAAGGACAGCATTTAGAAAGTGAAGCAGCACTCCATTCACTTCGCACAGTGAATTGAAGTGTTGGAACAGACTGATTCTCTTTCAGAGAAACGCATGTGAGTTTCTGTTGAATGCTTGTAAGTAGCTTAAGGCACTTTCAAAGGAAAGTGATTTTCTCTGAAAGGACAGCATTTAGAAAGTGAAGCAACACTCCATTCCCTTCGTGCAGTGAATTGAAGTGTTGGAACAGACTGCTTCCCTTTCAGAGAAATGCATGTGAGTTTCTGTTGAATGCTTGTAAGTAGCTTAAGGCACTTTCAAAGGAAAGTGATTTTCTCTGAAAGGACATAATTTAGAAAGTGAAGCAACACTCCATTCACTTCGCACATTGAATTGAAGTGTTGGAACAGAATGCTTCTCTTTCAGAGAAACGCATGTGAGTTTCTGTTGAATGCTTGTAAGTAGCTTAAGGCACTTTGAAAGGAAAGTGATTTTCTCTGAAAGGACAGCATTTAGAAAGCGAGGCAACACTCCATTCACTTCACACAGTGAATTGAAGTGTTGGAACAGACTGCTTCTCTTTCAGAGAAACGCATGTGAGTTTCTTCCTAATGCTTGCTAGTAGCTTAAGGCACTTTCAAAGGAAAGTGATTTTCTCTGAAAGGACAAGATTTAGAAAGTGAAGCAACACTCCATTCACTTCGCACAGTGAATTGAAGTGTTGGAACAGACTGCTTCTCTTTCAGAGAAACGCATGTGAGTTTCTTCCTAATGCTTTCAAGTAGCTTAAGGCACTTTCAAAGGAAAGTGATTTTCTCTGAAAGGACAGCATTTAGAAAGTGAAGCAACACTCCATTCACTACGCACAGTGAATTGAAGTGTTGGAACAGACTGCTGCTCTTTCAGAGAAAAGCATGTGAGTTTGTTGTGAATTCTTGCAAGTTGCTTAAGGCACTTTCAAAGGAAAGTGATTTTCTCTGAAAGGACAGCATTTAGAAACTGAAGCAACACTCCATTCACTTCGCACAGTGAATTGAAGTGTTGGAACAGACTGCTTCTCTTTAAGAGAAACGCATGTGAGTTTTTTGTGAATGCTTGAAAGTAGTTTAAGGCGCTTTCAAAGGAAAGTAATTTTCTCTTAAAGGACAGCATTTAGAAAATGAAGCAGCACTCCATTCACTTCGCACAGTGATTTGAAGTGTTGGAACAGACTGCTTCTCTTTCATAGAAATGCATGTGAGTTTCTGTTGAATGCTTGTAAGTAGCTTAAGGCACTTTCAAAGGAAAATGATTTTCTCTGAAAGGACAGCATTTAGAAAGTGAAGCAACACTCCATTCCCTTCGTGCAGTGAATTGAAGTGTTGGAACAGACTGCTTCCCTTTCAGAGAAATGCATTTGAGTTTCTATTGAATGCTTGTAAGTAGCTTAAGGCACTTTCAAAAGAAAGTGATTTTCTCTGAAAGGACAGCATTTAGAAAGTGAAGCAACACTCCATTCACTTCGCATATTGAATTGAAGTGTTGGAACAGACTGCTTCTCTTTCAGAGAAACGCATGTGAGTTTCTGTTGAATGCTTGTAAGTAGCTTAAGGCACTTTGAAAGGAAAGTGATTTTCTCTGAAAGGACAGCATTTAGAAAGCGAGGCAACACTCCATTCACTTCACACAGTGAATTGAAGTGTTGGAACAGACTGCTTCTCTTTCAGAGAAACGCATGTGAGTTTCTTCCTAATGCTTGCTAGTAGCTTAAGGCACTTTCAAAGGAAAGTGATTTTCTCTGAAAGGACAGCATTTAGAAAGTGAAGCAACACTCCATTCACTTCGCACAGTGAATTGAAGTGTTGGAACAGACTGCTTCTCTTTCAGAGAAACGCATGTGAGTTTCTTCCTAATGCTTGCAAGTAGCTTAAGGCACTTTCAAAGGAAAGTGATTTTCTCTGAAAGGACAGCATTTAGAAAGTGAAGCAACACTCCATTCACTTCGCACAGTGAATTGAAGTTTTGGAACAGACTGCTTCTCTTTCAGAGAAACGCATGTGAGTTTCTGGTGAATGCTTGTAAGTAGCTTAAGGCACTTTCAAAGGAAAGTGATTTTCTCTGAAAGGACAGCATTTAGAAAGTGAAGCAACACTCCATTCACTTCGCACAGTGAATTGAAGTGTTAGAAGAGACTGCTTCTCTTTCAGAGAAATGCATGTGAGTTTCTGTTGAATGCTTGTAAGTAGCTTAAGGCACTTTCAAAGGAAAGTGATTTTCTCTGAAAGGACAGCATTTAGAAAGTGAAGCAACACTCCATTCACTTCGCACAGAGAATTGAAGTGTTGGAACAGATTGCTTCTCTTTCAGAGAAATTCATGTGAGTTTCAGTTGAATGCTTGTAAGTAGCTTAAGGCACATTCAAAGGAAAGTGATTTTTTCTGAAAGTACAGCATTTAGAAAGTGAAGCAACACTATATTCACTTCGCACACTGAATTGAAGTGTTGGAACAGACTGCTTCTCTTTCAGAGAAACGCATGTGAGTTTTTTGTGAATGCTTGAAAGTAGTTTTGGGCACTTTCAATGGAAAGTGATTTTCTCTGAAAGGACAGCATTTAGAAAGTGAAGCAACACTCCATTCCCTTCGTGCAGTGAATTGAAGTGTTGGAACAGACTGCTTCTCTTTCAGAGAAATGCATGTGAGTTTCTGTTGAATGCTTGTAAGTAGCTTAAGGCACTTTCAAAGGAAAGTGATTTTCTCTGAAAGGACATAATTTAGAAAGTGAAGCAACACTCCATTCACTTCGCACATTGAATTGAAGTGTTGGAACAGAATACTTCTCTTTCAGAGAAACGCATGTGAGTTTCTGTTGAATGCTTGTAAGTAGCTTAAGGCACTTTGAAAGGAAAGTGATTTTCTCTGAAAGGACAGCATTTAGAAAGCGAGGCAACACTCCATTCACTTCACACAGTGAATTGAAGTGTTGGAACATACTGGTTCTCTTTCAGAGAAACGCATGTGAGTTTCTTCCTAATGCTTGCTAGTAGCTTAAGGCACTTTCAAAGGAAAGTGATTTTCTCTGAAAGGACAGGATTTAGAAAGTGAAGCAACACTCCATTCACTTCGCACAGTGAATTGAAGTGTTGGAACAGACTGCTTCTCTTTCAGAGAAACGCATGTGAGTTTCTTCCTAATGCTTTCAAGTAGCTTAAGGCACTTTCAAAGGAAAGTGATTTTCTCTGAAAGGACAGCATTTAGAAAGTGAAGCAACACTCCATTCACTTCGCACAGTGAATTGAAGTGTTGGAACAGACTGCTTCTCTTTCAGAGAAACGCATGTGAGTTTGTTGTGAATTCTTGCAAGTTGCTTAAGGCACTTTCAAAGGAAAGTGATTTTCTCTGAAAGGACAGCATTTAGAAACTGAAGCAACTCTCCATTCACTTCGCACAGTAAATTGAAGTGTTGGAACAGACTGCTTCTCTTTAAGAGAAACGCATGTGAGTTTTTTGTGAATGCTTGAAAGTAGTTTAAGGCGCTTTCAAAGGAAAGTAATTTTCTCTTAAAGGACAGCATTTAGAAAGTGAAGCAGCACTCCATTCACTTCGCACAGTGAATTGAAGTGTTGGAACAGACTGCTTCTCTTTCATAGAAACGCATGTGAGTTTCTGTTGAATGCTTGAAAGTAGTTTTGGGCACTTTCAATGGAAAGTGATTTTCTCTGAAAGGACAGCATTTAGAAAGTGAGGCAACACTCCATTCACTTCGCACAGTGAATTGAAGTGTTGGCACAGACTGCTTCTCTTTCAGAGAAACGCATGTGAGTTTCTTCCTAATGCTTGCAAGTAGCTTAAGGCACTTTCAAAGGAAAGTGATTTTCTCTGAAAGGACAGCATTTAGAAAGTGAAGCAACACTCCATTCACTCCGCACAGTGAATTGAAGTGTTGGAACAGACTGCTTCTCTTTCATAGAAACGCATTAGTGTTTCTTGTGAATGCTTGCAAGTAGCTTAAGGCACTTTCAAAGGAAAGTGATTTTCTCTGAAAGGACAGCATTTAGAAAGTGAAGCAACACTCCATTCACTTCGCACAGAGAATTGAAGTGTTGGAACAGATTGCTTCTCTTTCAGAGAAATGCATGTGAGTTTCTGTTGAATGCTTGTAAGTAGCTTAAGGCACTTTCAAAGGAAAGTGATTTTCTCTGAAAGGACAGCATTTAGAAAGTGAAGCAACACTCCATTCACTTCACACATTGAATTGAAGTGTTGGAACAGACTGCTTCTCTTTCAGAGAAACGCATGTGAGTTTCTTCCTAATACTTGCAAGTAGCTTTAGGCACTTTCAAAGGAAAGTGATTTTTACTGAAAGGACAGCATTTAGAAAGTGAAGCAACACTCCATTCACTTCGCACAGTGAATTAAAGTGTTGGAACAGACTGCTTCTCTCAGAGAAACGCATGTGAGTTTCTTCCTAATGCTTGCAAGTAGCTTAAGGCACTTTCAAAGGAAAGTGATTTTCTCAGAAAGGACAGCATTTAGAAAGTGAAACAACACTCCATTCACTTCGCACATTGAATTGAAGTGTTGGAACAGACTGCTTCTCTTTCAGAGAAACGCATGTGAGTTTCTGTTGAATGCTTGTAAGTAGCTTAAGGCACTTTCAAAGGAAAGTGATTTTCTCTGAAAGGACAGCATTTAGAAACTGAAGCAACACTCCATTCACTTCGCCCAGTGAATTGAAGTGTTGGAACAGACTGCTTCTCTTTAAGAGAAACGCATGTGAGTTTTTTGTGAATGCTTGAAAGTAGTTTAAGGCACTTTCAAAGGAAAGTGATTTTCTCTTAAAGGACAGCATTTAGAAAGTGAAGCAGAACTCCATTCACTTCGCACAGTGAATTGAAGTGTTGGAACAGACTGCTTCTCTTTCAGAGAAACGCATGTGAGTTTCTGTTGAATGCTTGTAAGTAGCTTAAGGCACTTTCAAAGGAAAGTGATTTTCTCTGGAAGGACAGCATTTAGAAAGTGAAGCAACACTCCATTCCCTTCGTGCAGTGAATTGAAGTGTTGGAACAGACTGCTTCTCTTTCAGAGAAATGCATGTGAGTTTCTGTTGAATGCTAGTAAGTAGCTTAAGGCACTTTCAAAGAAAGTGATTTTCTCTGAAATGACAGCATTTAGAAAGTGAAGCAACACTCCATTCACTTCGCACATTGAATTGAAGTGTTGGAACAGACTGTTTCTCTTTCAGAGAAACGCATGTGAGTTTCTGTTGAATGCTTGTAAGTAGCTTAAGGCACTTTGAAAGGAAAGTGATTTTCTCTGAAAGGACAGCATTTAGAAAGCGAGGCAACACTCCATTCACTTCACACAGTGAATTGAAGTGTTGGAACAGGCTGCTTCTCTTTCAGAGAAACGCATGTGAGTTTCTTCCTAATGCTTGCTAGTAGCTTAAGGCACTTTCAAAGGAAAGTGATTTTCTCTGAAAGGACAGCATTTAGAAAGCGAAGCACCACTCCATTCACTTCGCACAGTGAATTGAAGTGTTGGAACAGACTGCTTCTCTTTCAGAGAAACGCATGTGAGTTTCTTCCTAATGCTTGCAAGTAGCTTAAGGCACATTCAAAAGAAAGTAATTTTCTCTGAAAGGACAGCATTTAGAAAGTGAAGCAACACTCCATTCACTTCGCACAGTGAATTGAAGTGTTGGAACAGACTGCTTCTCTTTCAGAGAAACGCATGTGAGTTTCTTCCTAATGCTTGCAAGTAGCTTAAGGCACTTTCAAAGGAAAGTGATTTTCTCTGAAAGGACAGCATTTAGAAAGTGAAGCAACACTCCATTCACTTCGCACATTGAATTGAAGTGTTGGAACAGACTGCTTCTCTTTCAGAGAAACGCATGTGAGTTTCTGTTGAATGCTTGTAAGTAGCTTAAGGCACTTTCAAAGGAAAGTGATTTTCTCTGAAAGGACAGCATTTAGAAAGTGAAGCAACACTCCATTCACTTCGCAGAGTGAATAGAAGTATTGGAACAGACTGCTTCTCTTTCAGAGAAATGCATGTGAGTTTCTGGTGAATGCTTGTAAGTAGCTTAAGGCACTTTCAAAGTAAAGTGTTTTTCTCTGAAAGGACAGCATTTAGAAAGTGAGGCAACACTCCATTCACTTCGCACAGTGAATTGAAGTGTTGGAACAGACTGCTTCTCTTTAAGAGAAACGCATGTGAGTTTTTTGTGAATGCTTGAAAGTAGTTTAAGGCACTTTCAAAGGAAAGTGATTTTCTCTTAAAGGACAGCATTTAGAAAGTGAAGCAACACTCCATTCACTTCGCACAGTGAATTGAAGTGTTGGAACAGACTGCTTCTCTTTCAGAGAAACGCATGTGAGTTTCTGTTGAATGCTTGTAAGTAGCTTAAGGCACTTTCAAAGGAAAGTGATTTTCTCTGAAAGGACAGCATTTAGAAAGTGAAGCAACACTCCATTCCCTTCGTACAGTGAATTGAAGTGTTGGAACAGACTGCTTCTCTTTCAGAGAAATGCATGTGAGTTTCAGTTGAATGCTTGTAAGTAGCTTAAGGCACATTCAAAGGAAAGTGATTTTCTCTGAAAGGACAGCATTTAGAAAGTGAAGCAACACTATATTCACTTCGCACACTGAATTGAAGTGTTGGAACGGACTGCTTCTCTTTCAGAGAAACGCATTTGAATTTTTTGTGAATGCTTGAAAGTAGTTTTGGGCACTTTCAATGGAAAGTGATTTTCTCTGAAAGGACAGCATGTAGAAAGTGAGGCAACACTCCATTCACTTCGCACAGTGAATTGAAGTGTTGGAACAGACTGCTTCTCTTTCAGAGAAACGCATGTGAGTTTCTTCCTAATGCTTGCAAGTAGCTTAAGGCACTTTCAAAGGAAAGTGATTTTCTCTGAACGACAGCATTTAGAAAGTGAAGCACCACTGCATTCACTTCGCACAGTGAATTGAAGTGTTGGAACAGACTGCTTCTCTTTCAGAGAAACGCATGTGAGTTTCTTCCTAAAGCTTGCAAGTAGCTTAAGGCACTTTCAAAGGAAAGTGATTTTCTCTGAAAGGACAGCATTTAGAATGTGAAGCAACACTCCATTCACTCCGCACAGTGAATTGAAGTGTTGGAACAGACTTCTTCTCTTTCATAGAAACGCATTAGTGTTTCTTGTGAATGCTTGCAAGTAGCTTAAGGCACTTTCAAAGGAAAGTGATTTTCTCTGAAAGGACAGCATTTAGAAAGTGAGGCAACACTCCATTCACTTCACACAGTGAATTGAAGTGTTGGAACAGACTGCTTCTCTTTCAGAGAAACGCATGTGAGTTTCTTCCTAATGCTTGCAAGTAGCTTTAGGCACTTTCAAAGGAAAGTGATTTTCTCTGAAAGGACAGCATTTAGAAAGTGAAACAACACTCCATTCACTTCGCACATTGAATTGAAGTGTTGGAACAGACTGCTTCTCTTTCAGAGAAACGCATGTGAGTTTCTGTTGAAGGCTTGTAAGTAGCTTAAGGCACTTTGAAAGGAAAGTGATTTTCTCTGAAAGGACAGCATTTAGAAAGCGAGGCAACACTCCATTCACTTCACACAGTGAATTAAAGTGTTGGAACAGGCTGCTTCTCTTTCAGAGAAACGCATGTGAGTTTCTTCCTAATGCTTGCTAGTAGCTTAAGGCACTTTCAAAGGAAAGTGATTTTCTCTGAAAGGACAGCATTTAGAAAGCGAAGCACCACTCCATTCACTTCGCACAGTGAATTGAAGTGTTGGAACAGACTGCTTCTCTTTCAGAGAAACGCATGTGAGTTTCTTCCTAATGCTTGCAAGTAGCTTAAGGCACTTTCAAAAGAAAGTAATTTTCTCTGAAAGGACAGCATTTAGAAAGTGAAGCAACACTCCATTCACTTCGCACAGTGAATTGAAGTGTTGGAACAGACTGCTTCTCTTTCAGAGAAACGCATGTGAGTTTCTTCCTAATGCTTGCAAGTAGCTTAAGGCACTTTCAAAGGAAAGTGATTTTCTCTGAAAGGACAGCATTTAGAAAGTGAAGCAACACTCCATTCACTTCGCACATTGAATTGAAGTGTTGGAACAGACTGCTTCTCTTTCAGAGAAACGCATGTGAGTTTCTGTTGAATGCTTGTAAGTAGCTTAAGGCACTTTCAAAGGAAAGTGATTTTCTCTGAAAGGACAGCATTTAGAAAGTGAAGCAACACTCCATTCACTTCGCAGAGTGAATAGAAGTATTGGAACAGACTGCTTCTCTTTCAGAGAAATGCATGTGAGTTTCTGGTGAATGCTTGTAAGTAGCTTAAGGCACTTTCAAAGTAAAGTGTTTTTCTCTGAAAGGACAGCATTTAGAAAGTGAGGCAACACTCCATTCACTTCGCACAGTGAATTGAAGTGTTGGAACAGACTGCTTCTCTTTAAGAGAAACGCATGTGAGTTTTTTGTGAATGCTTGAAAGTAGTTTAAGGCACTTTCAAAGGAAAGTGATTTTCTCTTAAAGGACAGCATTTAGAAAGTGAAGCAACACTCCATTCACTTCGCACAGTGAATTGAAGTGTTGGAACAGACTGCTTCTCTTTCAGAGAAACGCATGTGAGTTTCTGTTGAATGCTTGTAAGTAGCTTAAGGCACTTTCAAAGGAAAGTGATTTTCTCTGAAAGGACAGCATTTAGAAAGTGAAGCAACACTCCATTCCCTTCGTACAGTGAATTGAAGTGTTGGAACAGAGTGCTTCTCTTTCAGAGAAATGCATGTGAGTTTCAGTTGAATGCTTGTAAGTAGCTTAAGGCACATTCAAAGGAAAGTGATTTTCTCTGAAAGGACAGCATTTAGAAAGTGAAGCAACACTATATTCACTTCGCACACTGAATTGAAGTGTTGGAACAGACTGCTTCTCTTTCAGAGAAACGCATTTGAATTTTTTGTGAATGCTTGAAAGTAGTTTTGGGCACTTTCAATGGAAAGTGATTTTCTCTGAAAGGACAGCATGTAGAAAGTGAGGCAACACATCCATTCACTTCGCACAGTGAATTGAAGTGTTGGAACAGACTGCTTCTCTTTCAGAGAAACGCATGTGAGTTTCTTCCTAATGCTTGCAAGTAGCTTAAGGCACTTTCAAAGGAAAGTGATTTTCTCTGAACGACAGCATTTAGAAAGTGAAGCACCACTGCATTCACTTCGCACAGTGAATTGAAGTGTTGGAACAGACTGCTTCTCTTTCAGAGAAACGCATGTGAGTTTCTTCCTAAAGCTTGCAAGTAGCTTAAGGCACTTTCAAAGGAAAGTGATTTTCTCTGAAAGGACAGCATTTAGAATGTGAAGCAACACTCCATTCACTCCGCACAGTGAATTGAAGTGTTGGAACAGACTGCTTCTCTTTCATAGAAACGCATTAGTGTTTCTTGTGAATGCTTGCAAGTAGCTTAAGGCACTTTCAAAGGAAAGTGATTTTCTCTGAAAGGACAGCATTTAGAAAGTGAGGCAACACTCCATTCACTTCACACAGTGAATTGAAGTGTTGGAACAGACTGCTTCTCTTTCAGAGAAACGCATGTGAGTTTCTTCCTAATGCTTGCAAGTAGCTTTAGGCACTTTCAAAGGAAAGTGATTTTTTCTGAAAGGACAGCATTTAGAAAGTGAAGCAACACTCCATTCACTTCGCACAGTGAATTGAATTGTTGGAACAGACTGCTTCTCTTTCAGAGAAACGCATGTGAGTTTCTTCCTAATGCTGGCAAGTAGCTTAAGGCACTTTCAAAGAAAAGTGATTTTCTCAGAAAGGACAGCATTTAGAAAGTGAAGCAACACTCCATTCACTTCGCACAGTGAATTGAAGTGTTGGAACATACTGGTTCTCTTTCAGAGAAACGCATGTGAGCTTCTTCCTAATGCTTGCAAGTAGCTTAAGGCACTTTCAAAGGAAAGTGATTTTCTCTGAAAGGACAGCATTTAGAAAGTGAAGCAACACTCCATTCACTTCGCACAGTGATTTGAAGTGTTGGAACAGACTGCTTCTCTTTCAGAGAAACGCATGTGAGTTTCTGGTGAATGCTTGTAAGTAGCTTAAGGCACTTTCAAAGGAAAGTGATTTTCTCTGAAAGGACAGCATTTAGAAAGTGAAGCAACACTCCCTTCACTTCGCACAGTGAATTGAAGTGTTGGAACAGACTGCTTCTCTTTCAGAGAAATGCATGTGAGTTTCTCTTGAATGCTTGTAAGTAGCTTAAGGCACTTTGAAAGGAAAGTGATTTTTTCTGAAAGGACAGCATTTAGAAAGTGAGGCAACACTCCATTCACTTCACACAGTGAATTGAAGTGTTGGAACAGACTGCTTCTCTTTTAGAGAAACGCATGTGAGTTTCTTCCTAATGCTTGCAAGTAGCTTAAGGCACTTTCAAAGGAAAGTGATTTTCTCTGAAAGGACAGCATTTAGAAAGTGAAGCAACACTATATTCACTACGCACAGTGAATTGAAGTGTTGGAACAGACTGCTTCTATTTCAGAGAAACGCATGTGAGTTTCTTCCTAATGCTTGCAAGTAGCTTAAGGCACTTTCAAAGGAAAGTGATTTTCTCTGAAAGGACAGCATTTAGAAAGTGAAGCAACACTCCATTCACTTCGCACAGTGAATTGAAGTATTGGAACAGACTGCTTCTCTTTCAGAGAAACGCATGTGAGTTTCTGGTGAATGCTTGTAAGTAGCTTAAGGCACTTTCAAAGGAAAGTGATTTTCTCTGAAAGGACAGCATTTAGAATGTGAAGCAACACTCCATTCACTTCGCAGAGTGAATTGAAGTATTGGAACAGACTGCTTCTCTTTCAGAGAAACGCATGTGAGTTTCTGTTGAATGCTTGTCAGTAGCTTAAGGCACTTTCAAAGGAAAGTGTTTTTCTTTGAAATGACAGCATTTAGAAAGTGAAGCAACACTCCATTCACTTCGCACAGTGAATTGAAGTGTTGGAACAGACTGCTTCTCTTTCAGAGAAACGCATGTGTGTTTGTTGTGAATTCTTGCAAGTTGCTTAAGGCACTTTCAAAGGAAAGTGATTTTCTCTGAAAGGACAGCATTTAGAAACTGAAGCAACACTCCATTCACTTCGCACAGTGAATTGAAGTGTTGGAACAGACTGCTTCTCTTTAAGAGAAACGCATGTGAGTTTTTTGTGAATGCTTGAAAGTAGTTTAAGGCACTTTCAAAGGAAAGTGATTTTCTCTTAAAGGACAGCATTTAGAAAGTGAAGCAACACTCCATTCACTTCGCACAGTGAATTGAAGTGTTGGAACAGACTGCTTCTCTTTCAGAGAAACGCATGTGAGTTTCTGTTGAATGGTTGTAAGTAGCTTAAGGCACTTTCAAAGGAAAGTGATTTTCTCTGAAAGGACAGCATTTAGAAAGTGAGGCAACACTCCATTCACTTCGCACAGTGAATTGAAGTGTTGGAACAGACTGCTTCTCTTTCAGAGAAACGCATGTGAGTTTCTTCCTAATGCTTGCAAGTAGCTTAAGGCACTTTCAAAGGAAAGTGATTTTCTCTGAAAGGACAGCATTTAGAAAGTGAAGCAACACTCCATTCACTTCGCACAGTGAATTGAAGTGTTGGAACAGACTGCTTCTCTTTCATAGAAATGCATTAGTGTTTCTTGTGAATGCTTGCAAGTAGCTTAAGGCACTTTCAAAGGAAAATGATTTTCTCTGAAAGGACAGCATTTAGAAAGTGAAGCAACACTCCATTCACTTCGCACAGAGAATTGAAGTGTTGGAACAGATTGCTTCTCTTTCAGAGAAATGCATGTGAGTTTCTGTTGAATGCTTGTAAGTAGCTTAAGGCACTTTCAAAGGAAAGTGATTTTCTCTGAAAGGAAAGCATTTAGAAAGGGAAGCAACACTCCATTCACTTCGCACATTGAATTGAAGTGTTGGAACAGATGCTTCTCTTTTGAGAAACGCATGTGAGTTTCTGTTGAATGCTTGTAAGTAGCTTAAGGCACTTTCAAAGGAAAGTGATTTTCTCTGAAAGGACAAAATTTAGAAAGTGAGGCAACACTCCATTCACTTCACACAGTGAATTGAAGTGTTGGAACAGACTGCTTCTCTTTCAGAGAAACGCATGTGAGTTTCTTCCTAATGCTTGCAAGTAGCTTTAGGCACTTTCAAAGGAAAGTGATTTTTTCTGAAAGGACAGCATTTAGAAACTGAAGCCACACTCCATTCACTTCGCACAGTGAATTGAAGTGTTGGAACAGACTGCTTCTCTTTCACAGAAACGCATGTGAGTTTTTTGTGAATGCTTGAAAGTAGTTTAAGGCACTTTCAAAGGAAAGTGTTTTTCTCTGAAAAGACAGCATTTAGAAAGTGAAGCAACACTCCATTCACTTCGCACATTGAATTGAAGTGTTGGAACAGACTGCTTCTCTTTCAGAGAAACGCATGTGAGTTTCTGTTGAATGCTTGTAAGTAGCTTAAGGCACTTTCAAAGGAAAGTGATTTTCTCTGAAAGGACAGCATTTAGAAAGTGAAGCAACACTCCATTCACTTCGCAGAGTGAATAGAAGTATTGGAACAGACTGCTTCTCTTTCAGAGAAATGCATGTGAGTTTCTGGTGAATGCTTGTAAGTAGCTTAAGGCACTTTCAAAGTAAAGTGTTTTTCTCTGAAAGGACAGCATTTAGAAAGTGAGGCAACACTCCATTCACTTCGCACAGTGAATTGAAGTGTTGGAACAGACTGCTTCTCTTTAAGAGAAACGCATGTGAGTTTTTTGTGAATGCTTGAAAGTAGTTTAAGGCACTTTCAAAGGAAAGTGATTTTCTCTTAAAGGACAGCATTTAGAAAGTGAAGCAACACTCCATTCACTTCGCACAGTGAATTGAAGTGTTGGAACAGACTGCTTCTCTTTCAGAGAAACGCATGTGAGTTTCTGTTGAATGCTTTTAAGTAGCTTAAGGCACTTTCAAAGGAAAGTGATTTTCTCTGAAAGGACAGCATTTAGAAAGTGAAGCAACACTCCATTCCCTTCGTACAGTGAATTGAAGTGTTGGAACAGAGTGCTTCTCTTTCAGAGAAATGCATGTGAGTTTCAGTTGAATGCTTGTAAGTAGCTTAAGGCACATTCAAAGGAAAGTGATTTTCTCTGAAAGGACAGCATTTAGAAAGTGAAGCAACACTATATTCACTTCGCACACTGAATTGAAGTGTTGGAACAGACTGCTTCTCTTTCAGAGAAACGCATTTGAATTTTTTGTGAATGCTTGAAAGTAGTTTTGGGCACTTTCAATGGAAAGTGATTTTCTCTGAAAGGACAGCATGTAGAAAGTGAGGCAACACTCCATTCACTTCGCACAGTGAATTGAAGTGTTGGAACCGACTGCTTCTCTTTCAGAGAAACGCATGTGAGTTTCTTCCTAATGCTTGCAAGTAGCTTAAGGCACTTTCAAAGGAAAGTGATTTTCTCTGAAAGGACAGCATTTAGAAAGTGAAGCAACACTCCATTCACTTCGCACATTGAATTGAAGTGTTGGAACAGACTGCTTCTCTTTCAGAGAAACGCATGTGAGTTTCTTCCTAAAGCTTGCAAGTAGCTTAAGGCACTTTCAAAGGAAAGTGATTTTCTCTGAAAGGACAGCATTTAGAATGTGAAGCAACACTCCATTCACTCCGCACAGTGAATTGAAGTGTTGGAACAGACTGCTTCTCTTTCATAGAAACGCATTAGTGTTTCTTGTGAATGCTTGCAAGTAGCTTAAGGCACTTTCAAAGGAAAGTGATTTTCTCTGAAAGGACAGCATTTAGAAAGTGAGGCAACACTCCATTCACTTCACACAGTGAATTGAAGTGTTGGAACAGACTGCTTCTCTTTCAGAGAAACGCATGTGAGTTTCTTCCTAATGCTTGCAAGTAGCTTTAGGCACTTTCAAAGGAAAGTGATTTTTTCTGAAAGGACAGCATTTAGAAAGTGAGGCAACACTCCATTCACTTCACACAGTGAATTGAAGTGTTGGAACAGACTGCTTCTCTTTTAGAGAAACGCATGTGAGTTTCGTCCTAATGCTTGCAAGTAGCTTAAGGCACTTTCAAAGGAAAGTGATTTTCTCTGAAAGGACAGCATTTAGAAAGTGAAGCAACACTCCATTCACTACGCACAGTGAATTGAAGTGTTGGAACAGACTGCTTCTCTTTCAGAGAAACACATGTGAGTTTCTTCCTAATGCTTGCAAGCAGCTTAAGGCACTTTCAAAGGAAAGTGATTTTCTCTGAAAGGACAGCATTTAGAAAGTGAAGCAACACTCCATTCACTTCGCAGAGTGAATTGAAGTATTGGAACAGACTGCTTCTCTTTCAGAGAAACGCATGTGAGTTTCTGTTGAATGCTTGTAAGTAGCTTAAGGCACTTTCAAAGGAAAGTGGTTTTCTTTGAAATGACAGCATTTAGAAAGTGTAGCAACACTCCATTCACTTCGCACAGTGAATTGAAGTGTTGGAACAGACTGCTTCTCTTTCAGAGAAACGCATGTGAGTTTGTTGTGAATTCTTGCAAGTTGCTTAAGGCACTTTCAAGGAAAGTGATTTTCTCTGAAAGGACAGCATTTAGAAACTGAAGCAACACTCCATTCACTTCGCACAGTGAATTGAAGTGTTGGAACAGACTGCTTCTCTTTAAGAGAAACGCATGTGAGTTTTTTGTGAATGCTTGAAAGTAGTTTAAGGCACTTTCAAAGGAAAGTGATTTTCTCTTAAAGGACAGCATTTAGAAAGTGAAGCAACACTCCATTCACTTCGCACAGTGAATTGAAGTGTTGGAACAGACTGCTTCTCTTTCAGAGAAACGCATGTGAGTTTCTGTTGTTTGCTTGTAAGTAGCTTAAGGCACTTTCAAAGGAAAGTGATTTTCTCTGAAAGGACAGCATTTAGAAAGTTAAGCAACACTCCATTCCCTTCGTGCAGTGAATTGAAGTGTTGGAACAGAGTGCTTCTCTTTCATAGAAACGCAATAGTGTTTCTTGTGAATGCTTGAAAGTAGCTTAAGGCACTTTCAAAGGAAAGTGATTTTCTCTGAAAGGACATAATTTAGAAAGTGAAGCAACACTCCATTCACTTCGCACAGTGAATTGAAGTGTTGGAACAGACTGCTTCTCTTTCAGAGAAATGCATGTGAGTTTCTGTTGAATGCTTGTAAGTAGCTTAAGGCACTTTCAAAGGAAAGTGATTTTCTTTGAAAGGACAGGATTTAGAAAGTGAAGCAACACTCCAATCACTTCGCACAGTGAATTGAAGTGTTGGAACAGACTGCTTCTCTTTCAGAGAAACGCATGTGAGTTTCTGGTGAATGCTTGTAAGTAGCTTAAGGCACTTTCAAAGGAAAGTGATTTTCTCTGAAAGGAGAGCATTTAGAAAGTGAAGCAACACTCCATTCACTTCGCACAGTGAATTGAAGTATTAGAACAGACTGCTTCTCTTTCAGAGAAATGCATGTGAGTTTCTGTTGAATGCTTGTAAGTAGCTTAAGGCACTTTCAAAGGAAAGTGATTTTCTCTGAAAGGACAGCATTTAGAAAGTGAAGCAACACTCCATTCACTTCGCACAGAGAATTGAAGTGTTGGAACAGATTGCTTCTCTTTCAGAGAAATGCATGTGAGTTTCTGTTGAATGCTTGTAAGTAGCTTAAGGCACATTCAAAGGAAAGTGATTTTCTCTGAAAGGACAGCATTTAGAAAGTGAAGCAACACTCCATTCACTTGGCACAGTGAATTGAAGTGTTGGAACAGACTGCTTCTCTTTCAGAGAAAAGCATGTGAGTTTTTTGTGAATGCTTGAAAGTAGTTTTGGGCACATTCAATGGAAAGTGATTTTCTCTGAAAGGACAGCATTTAGAAAGTGATGCAACACTCCATTCACTTCACACAGTGAATTGAAGTGTTGGAACAGACTGCTTCTCTTTCAGAGAAACGCATGTGAGTTTCTTCCTAATGCTTGAAAGTAGCTTTAGGCACTTTCAAAGGAAAGTGATTTTTTCTGAAAGGACAGCATTTAGAAAGTGAAGCAACACTCCATTCACTTCGCACAGTGAATTGAAGTGTTGGAACAGACTGCTTCTCTTTCAGAGAAACGCATGTGAGTTTCTTCCTAATGCTGGCAAGTAGCTTAGGGCACTTTCAAAGGAAAGTGATTTTCTAAGAAAGGACAGCATTTAGAAAGTGAAGCAACACTCCATTCACTCCCCACATTGAATTGAAGTGTTGGAACAGACTGCTTCTCTTTCAGAGAAACGCATGTGAGTTTCTTCCTAATGCTTGCAAGTAGCTTAAGGCACTTTCAAAGGAAAGTGATTTTCTCTGAAAGGACAGCATTTAGAAACTGAAGCAACACTCCCTTCACTTCGAACAGTGAATTAAAGAGTTGGAAGAGACTGCTTCTCTTTCAGAGAAATGCATGTGAGTTTCTGTTGAATGCTTGTAAGTAGCTTAAGGCACTTTCAAAGGAAAGTGATTTTCTCTGAAAGGACAGCATTTAGAAAGTGAGGCAACACTCCATTCACTTCACACAGTGAATTGAAGTGTTTGAACAGACTGCTTCTCTTTTAGAGAAACGCATGTGAGTTTCTTCCTAATGCTTGCAAGTAGCTTAAGGCACTTTCAAAGGAAAGTGATTTTCTCTGAACGACAGCATTTAGAAAGTGAAGCACCACTGCATTCACTTCGCACAGTGAATTGAAGTGTTGGAACAGACTGCTTCTCTTTCAGAGAAACGCATGTGAGTTTCTTCCTAATGCTTGCAAGTAGCTTAAGGCACTTTCAAAGGAAAGTGATTTTCTCTGAAAGGACAGCATTTAGAATGTGAAGCAACACTCCATTCACTCCGCACAGTGAATTGAAGTGTTGGAACAGACTGCTTCTCTTTCATAGAAACGCATTAGTGTTTCTTGTGAATGCTTGCAAGTAGCTTAAGGCACTTTCAAAGGAAAGTGATTTTCTCTGAAAGGACAGCATTTAGAAAGTGAGGCAACACTCCATTCACTTCGCACAGTGAATTGAAGTGTTGGAACAGACTGCTTCTCTTTCAGAGAAACGCATGTGAGTTTCTTCCTAATGCTTGCAAGTAGCTTTAGGCACTTTCAAAGGAAAGTGATTTTTTCTGAAAGGACAGCATTTAGAAAGTGAAGCAACACTCCATTCACTTCGCACAGTGAATTGAAGTGTTGAAACAGACTGCTTCTCTTTCAGAGAAACGCATGTGAGTTTCTTCCTAATGCTTGCAAGTAGCTTTAGGCACTTTCAAAGGAAAGTGATTTTTTCTGAAAGGACAGCATTTAGAAAGTGAAGCAACACTCCATTCACTTCGCACAGTGAATTGAAGTGTTGAAACAGACTGCTTCTCTTTCAGAGAAACGCATGTGAGTTTCTTCCTAATGCTGGCAAGTAGCTTAAGGCACTTTCAAAGGAAAGTGATTTTCTCAGAAAGGACGGCATTTAGAAAGTGAAGCAACACTCCATTCACTTCGCACAGTGAATTGAAGTGTTGGAACAGACTGCTTCTCTTTCAGAGAAACGCATGTGAGTTTCTTCCTAATGCTTGCAAGTAGCTTAAGGCACTTTCAAAGGAAAGTGATTTTCTCTGAAAGGACAGCATTTAGAAAGTGAAGCAACACTCCATTCACTTCGCACAGTGAATTGAAGTGTTGGAACAGACTGCTTCTCTTTCAGAGAAACGCATGTGAGTTTCTTCCTAATGCTTGCAAGTAGCTTAAGGCACTTTCAAAGGAAAGTGATTTTCTCTGAAAGGACAGCATTTAGAAAGTGAAGCAACACTCCATTCACTTCGCAGAGTGAATTGAAGTATTGGAACAGACTGCTTCTCTTTCAGAGAAACGCATGTGAGTTTCTGTTGAATGCTTGTAAGTAGCTTAAGGCACTTTCAAAGGAAAGTGTTTTTCTTTGAAATGACAGCATTTAGAAAGTGAAGCAACACTCCATTCACTTCGCACAGTGAATTGAAGTGTTGGAACAGACTGCTTCTCTTTCAGAGAAACGCATGTGTGTTTGTTGTGAATTCTTGCAAGTTGCTTAAGGCACTTTCAAAGGAAAGTGATTTTCTCTGAAAGGACAGCATTTAGAAACTGAAGCAACACTCCATTCACTTCGCACAGTGAATTGAAGTGTTGGAACAGACTGCTTCTCTTTAAGAGAAACGCATGTGAGTTTTTTGTGAATGCTTGAAAGTAGTTTAAGGCACTTTCAAAGGAAAGTGATTTTCTCTTAAAGGACAGCATTTAGAAAGTGAAGCAACACTCCATTCACTTCGCACAGTGAATTGAAGTGTTGGAACAGACTGCTTCTCTTTCAGAGAAACGCATGTGAGTTTCTGTTGAATGCTTGTAAGTAGCTTAAGGCACTTTCAAAGGAAAGTGATTTTCTCTGAAAGGACAGCATTTAGAAATTGAGGCAACACTCCATTCACTTCGCACAGTGAATTGAAGTGTTGGAACAGTCTGCTTATCTTTCAGAGAAACGCATGTGAGTTTCTTCCTAATGCTTGCAAGTAGCTTAAGGCACTTTCAAAGGAAAGTGATTTTCTCTGAAAGGACAGCATTTAGAAAGTGAAGCAACACTCCATTCACTTCGCACAGTGAATTGAAGTGTTGGAACAGACTGCTTCTCTTTCATAGAAACGCATTAGTGTTTCTTGTGAATGCTTGCAAGTAGCTTAAGGCACTTTCAAAGGAAAGTGATTTTCTCTGAAAGGACAGCATTTAGAAAGTGAAGCAACACTCCATTCACTTCGCACAGAGAATTGAAGTGTTGGAACAGATTGCTTCTCTTTCAGAGAAATGCATGTGAGTTTCTGTTGAATGCTTGTAAGTAGCTTAAGGCACTTTCAAAGGAAAGTGATTTTCTCTGAAAGGAAAGCATTTAGAAAGGGAAGCAACACTCCATTCACTTCGCACATTGAATTGAAGTGTTGGAACAGACTGCTTCTCTTTTGAGAAACGCATGTGAGTTTCTGTTGAATGCTTGTAAGTAGCTTAAGGCACTTTCAAAGGAAAGTGATTTTCTCTGAAAGGACAGCATTTAGAAAGTGAGGCAACACTCCATTCACTTCACACAGTGAATTGAAGTGTTGGAACAGACTGCTTCTCTTTCAGAGAAACGCATGTGAGTTTTTTGTGAATGCTTGAAAGTAGTTTAAGGCACTTTCAAAGGAAAGTGTTTTTCTCTGAAAAGACAGCATTTAGAAAGTGAAGCAACACTCCATTCACTTCGCACAGTGAATTGAAGCGTTGGAACAGACTGCTTCTCTTTCAGAGAAATGCATGTGAGTTTCTGTTGAATGCTTGTAAGTAGCTTAAGGCACTTTCAAAGGAAAGTGATTTTCTCAGAAAGGACAGCATTTAGAAAGTGAAGCAACACTCCATTCCCTTCGTGCAGTGAATTGAAGTGTTGGAACAGAGTGCTTCTCTTTCATAGAAACGCATTAGTGTTTCTTGTGAATGCTTGTAAGTTGCTTAAGGCACTTTCAAAGGAAAGTGATTTTCTCTGAAAGGACAGCATTTAGAAAGTGAAGCAACACTCCATTCACTTCGCACAGTGAATTGAAGTGTTGGAACAGACTGCTTCTCTTTCAGAGAAACGCATGTGAGTTTCTTCCTAATGCTTGCAAGTAGCTTCAGGCACTTTCAAAGGAAAGTGATTTTCTCTGAAAGGACAGCATTTAGAAAGTGAGGCGACACTCCATTCACTTCACACAGTGAATTGAAGTGTTGGAACAGACTGCTTCTCTTTCAGAGAAACGCATGTGAGTTTCTTCCTAATGCTTGCAAGTAGCTTTAGGCACTTTCAAAGGAAAGTG